>NW_026517498.1:0-65430 GCF_026319265.1 Colletotrichum chrysophilum | reverse complement strand
ATTATACTAATTATACTAATTATACTAATTATACTAATTATACTAATTATACTAATTATACTAATTATACTAATTATACTAATTATACTAATTATACTAATTATACTAATTATACTAACTATACTAACTATATTAACTATTTTAATAGAGTAATATTTAAATTATATATTTTATTAGCTTTATTAATTAAGTCTATTATAAGAAATAATATTTATAAAACTAAGATATATTAAGATTTTAACTTAAATTTATACTTATAAAGATATTTAACTATAATACTTAATATTTTTACTTAATATTTTTACTTAATATTATTAGTTATTATTATTAGTTATTATTAGTTATTATTATTATTATTACTACTATTAATTATTAGTTATTAGTAATAATTATTAGGACTTATTCTTAATATTAGTTCTTTATATTAGTTATTAAGTAATGAGTATTTATACTATATAATATATATTATAACTATTTACTAATATAAGTTACTTCTATTACTTATACTTTACTAATCTTAAATTTTATAATATTAGTTATAATTACTTATACTTATTAGTTATTATTATATATTATTAGTACTAAAAGTAATTTTACTTTATTATTATTACTTATTAGTATTAGTTATTAATACTAGTTATTAGTATTAGTTATTAATATTAGTTTTTAATATTAGTTATTAATATTAATTAAAATCTAGTTTAAAACTATAACTTAATAGGTTTTAATTAATACTAAAATAAATACAAAAATACAATACAAAATACATAAATACAATACATAAATATAATACATATATTATATTTAATTTAGATTATATTTTTTCTAATATTTAAGAGTAAGCTTATCTTAAAGTGACCTATATAAAAGGATACTACTTTAAAATATTAGCTAAACGTTATTAACTAATATATTATAATAACTTAATAAGCTACTCTACTATTAATATTATATTATAATAATTAAAATATATTATAAACAATTAAAATATATTATAAATAATTTCTTGTTTCTCATCTTTTATTACTTATTTTTAAGTAACTAGTCACTTAGCCTTAATCTTTAATATCTAAGCATTTATAGTATTTATTATATTTATTATAAAGTAGCAATAAATAAAAAAACTAAGAGAGGAATAAAGAGTATAGCTTCCTAATTTAATACACACAATGTGAAGAGCCCGCATAGTAGCCTTAGGGGCCATAGGCACCTAGCAGGTCGCTAGCAGAACACGCTGAAGGGCCGATGTTGTCAGGGGGGTGGTCCTGCGTAGGTAGTTGGAGCGGCACTATCCAGGTCATCCGCCTCACTGTTCTCGGGCAGGGTGGGATCTATAGGCACACTAGGAAGCGCGGATTTCGTGACCTAAAGTGTATTATGTAAGTAGTCAATCAGGGCCGCCTCATCTCAGTCGCCGGAAAGTTGCAACGAAACATGGAACGGATAGCAGAGCGTGAGGGGACACTATGTACTGGAGGTAAGGTGCCTTTGGCGGAGTACGCCTTGCCAATGTGCCTACCTAGGAATGTCAACGGCCCCTGCATGTTGCCTTGAAGCCAGAGGTGACAAGCTAGAGATGCATACATCACCAACCAGTAGCAGCGTGATGGCCATTCAATCTCTTGCTGACGCTTCGTGCTCTTGCACGTCCGTTCACCAAGGCATTCTTTGATCCAAGCAAGGCAAAGGGTTTCGTGACGTTGGAAGGGTGGCCAGGGAGTGTCTTACAAGTTATGGCTGATCCATGCGTGTTCGTTGTGCCCATCTTGCTACATTGAGCTACCTAGGGTCACGTCACGTTTGCTGTTGACATACGTCCAGTCCCGCTGCTCCGTGTTCCGGGCGCTCTAATTGCCCATATGCATGGTGTTTTTGCTTGGCCTGTGGGTGAGTCGACTCTACGCTCTCTTTTGCCTCCAAGCCTCGGCCCTCTCTCCTCATCGCGGGGTCTTTGCCATTCGTTCCGAACAGGTGTGCCCTGCCCAGTCATCCCATATAGAACTCGCCTGTGTCTTATGTTGGGTTGTCGAGGCTGGGAGAATTGGACTCTTCTTCTGGGTTCATCTCTGCTTGTTACCTCAACCTCCAACTGCCATCCGAACCAACCTCACATCTGCTTAAGCGTACTATCGCATCGTCTCTTCTTCTCATCTTTCAAAACACCGACCGTCATTGTCAGTCTGGCAGGTTTTCGCGTCACTACTGCTGATGATCGCGGCTCCCAATTTTCGTCCGCGCCCGACACCAACAAGTCCCATCCGCCCCGCCCCGTCCCCTACTCCTTCTTCGACTTACCTGTCATATTTCTACTTTTTCGTCTGTCTTCGTCTGTCTTCGTCTGTCTTCGTCATTAGCCCTCTGATCGATTACTTCTTTGACTGCTCCCCCCGCGTGCCACCGCGTGGCTGATCAGTGCCGCCTTTGCACCACATCCCAAAGTGGTCCAAAGTGTTCAGGGTCGTGCGGCCGACAGACACCCCAGCTCCTGGGTCCCATACAAAACAACAACAACAACAACAACAACAACAAGAACGACGACGACAGCCTGTCACAGGACCCCCCCCCCCTGCGCAACCCTTCGTCACGCCGTCTTCAATCCTCCGTGACTGTCCATCGACAGCGGCGGTCAAATTCGCAATCGACTCACCCCCCATGTTCAGGCCGCCATAGGTCCTCTTCCGTCGCTCGAACATCCAGCTCCGGTTTCGCGACGTCTTCATGGTCTCGCAGCCCGACTCTTCGACGTCCTTGACCTTGCGAGGGCCTTCCTCGGTCGTTTCGCGTCCCTCCCTTTCGCGCACGAAGCGATACAACAGGTCACATGTCGGCGTCTCTACCAGCATTCCTCAAAATGAATTTCCTACATTTAGCAACTCGGGCGACGTCGAGATCATAGTCAAAGTTTGCGGCCACCAGAATCGCTATCTACTGCATCGCCATACTCTCACCCGATGTTCCGGCTTCTTCGAGGCGAGTACAAGTCTTGAGTGGTCCAAGCCCGTTTCGGATGCCGCTTCACTCGAACTCGGTCGCATAAATGACGGCTCCGACTCTGCTTCTGCTACCACCACCTATCGAGCCCTGACTACGCCAGCCGGTGTTCGGAAACGATGGCGCTACGAGCTGGATCCGGGGACCGGCGATGGGGATATACCAATGTTGGTGCAAAAGGACGAAGATCGGTCCGACGTTGCTGGGTCTGGGCCTGAATCTCTCTTCGGCTGTGGTGTCGCTCAGAATCGCCACCAGCCTTTACCCGCCACACGCAGCAGGACCTCGGACCATTCGCAATCCTCCTCCGGTCAAGGTCAACCCTTTTTTCGCTCCGTGGCCAATCTGAGCTTGATCCCCGGTTCGGATTCAGCCCAATCGCTGTCCCAAGCTGATCAAGACCTGCTCAGAGACTACGACAACCTCTTTCGCATCTTTTACAATTATCCTCCGGCTTTGGACGGGATCAATATCGCCGACGCCTACGTGCAATGCAAGTCGCTCCTCACTTTGGCGGATCAGTATGACGCGCTGGCCGTAGTCGGCCCCAGAGTTGATCATCACTTGCTGCAGTTCCAGTCGAGGCTTTGGAAGCAAATCGCCAAGTATCCCATATCCTATCTCCGCTTGGGCTATCTCGCACGTAGCAAGGTAATCTTTCAAGAGGCTATGATACACGTAGTTGGGCAATGGCCAGCAGGAGAACGCAGTTTGCGGGCTGCGCTTCCAGATATTGTCCTCGACATCATCGAAGATAAGGTGGATGAGCTCGCGGAAATCGTCAGCCGTATCGAGGGCCGCTTATTCAGAATCAGTCTCTTGACAGCCAGGGGTGAGCGTGTTACACCTAGCACGTCGTACTTAGATTGGCTCGCCGTCAGTTTGTTTCGGCAGTGGCTGGCCGACAATACCAGTCCATCGATATTCAAAGACTCCCGGGATGGCCGTGGGGTCGAGCCCCAGCAACTTGCCCTCCCAAATTCGGTGCCTCCACTGGCAAATGTTGGTCGCACGTATCGAATACTTGGGTCGTCATCGTCGTCCTATCTTGGTCATGACGAGTGCAAACGGTTCCTTAAGTTGACGCCTGAGCTGTACAGCCGCGACAATCTTCGACGTTTTGAGAAGCGGATTGATGAACTCAAGATGATGGCTCATGATATTGTACGACCCTTGATGGGAAGTGGCCTCGAGTTGGACATTAGCAGTGGGAGAACAGCTGATGGGATTGGTTACCTCACCTGCACCACCGTCGGGGATCATGATCTTCCATGGCACGTTGAGTACTGAGGTAGAGGAAGGAGGAGGACGGGGAAAGGAAGAGCGGCTCGAAGCGTCGACATAAGATACCCATCTGCAATTCGCAGATAAGACGAAGAGGCCTTAGTCGGTCCTCTGACTGATGATATACGACACTACTGAAATGATTTGTTAGTATGGACGGATGTAACCTTGGATACCCAACGACGACCTTGTGTGCGACGAGATAAATTTGGAGCCTTCTAGACAAGTCACTAGACTTCTCCATAATATATGTATATGTATCGCAAAATGATCAGCATGCCTCAGTGTGAGGTATTGTTAGTCGTCTCCAGTGAGATCTATGATAGATACACTACGTTGCCTCGATGACTTCGTTACCGAGCGCTTCGCCAGTCCACATGCCCTGTCCTCTTTTTCCTCGTCACTTATGTCAACCTCTTTGAAGAACCCGACCGCACTTTTACGAGGCACCGTCTTGTATCGACGCATCGGTTTAGATTGAGACGTGCTTGGCCTTTCGTCGACAGGCCATACTTTCGAATCTAGGGTGGTTTGTGACAATGCATCTGGGCTGGCAGTTTTGCAAATAACCAACGAAGGCTCATTGGTCTCCCTGTCACCCATACCAAGTTCTGGGCTAGTCCTCTCATCATCAATGAGCGATGCAAACGTGTCCCTCGACGCCTGCTGTCGCCTGGGAGAGCTGGTGATGAAGGAATCCATCCTGGTCTGCTTTATGGATCTCTTGCTTTGGGGCAGAGGGGGGGGAAGGTCTGAAGTCGTTGCCCGTATCCGTTCAACCTGGCAAGGCACTTGTGTTTTGGGGACTGCGGGTCGAGCAGACATTTTGGGCTGCTTAGACGTCAGAGTATCGTCGGGACCGCACAGATCGACTATATCTGGAGCCGATGAGCCGGTCAGCGGCGCACAAGTAGGCGCAAGCGACGAGTGCAAGGGGCCAGACGACAGAAGAACTGGCTCCGAGGGCTGAAACTTGGTAATCCTAGGCATATGTTGTGAGCCACCGTATGCCCAGGGGTTCTTGTGCCCGGTCGGTTCTGCGGCAGTCGCTTTCCCGGTGGAACTGGATTGCTTACTTCGACTGGTCGAACTTCTCGCAGAGCTTGAGCGTAGCGATGCTGCTGTCACCACTTGAGCTTGGGCAGAAGCTCGAGGTAACGCAGTGGGTGGTCCCGGATGGATATTGCTGCTGTTGTTGCTGTTGTTGTTTGTGTTGCTGTTGCTGTCTTTGGGTATTGGCTCTAGCATTCTACCTGCGTCCCCCATAGCCGTAATTGTTGACGCACTTTTCGTCACTAGAATCCATTTGTCGAGACCACCTGCTTCTTTTGCAGCAACTTTACCCGTCCTATTTTTGTTGACTTTTGTTGCGGCACGAGATTTTTCTTTGGCCCGTTGCGTCTCTTCCCAATCCTCCACGGTGATGGGAACGCTGAGTTTGAGTAGGGATTCCGGCAGCCAGATGGATTCGGCGATAGTAGGGTCATAATTGGCCCTGGCTTTGGACTTTTCACTGGTGATGTCAATTTCGACATCCGCACCACCGTGAAAGTCATCGTCGCTATTCAGTGCTAGCCCGTGTCGATCAAACGAAACAGGTTCGTCTTCCATCTCCTTTGACATATCCAGCCCGACAATGTCTGCTGGGACATGCGAGACCCTCAGTTCAAGTATCCCGTCGGTGCTATGGTGGTTTCGGCGCCCAGAAATGCGTTTGACGAGGGCCGCCTCGTTCCGTTCCATCTGGTCTGTTGTCTCGTCGCAGCGCTCAGTGAGATGCAGATCCAATAGCTTGTGCACTAGCAGGCTCTGGGAGAGAACTCTGGTCAGTTTCACTGCGCCGGCTTTGTTGGCCCATTCGAACGTCTCGTCAACGAAATATCGAAGACCTTGAACGTCTATTTGGCGGTTCCAGTGGGTTCTCGCCCTCAGCTGAGCGATAGTCTCGGCATTCGATACCACTGGATGAGTGTAGTGGCGCAGCACTTGTCGGCTTGGGAATTCGTCGGGAATGGCCAGCGCCTTGTGTTTCGTCCGGAAGAAGCCACACTCATTTGTCCGAAGCTGGTGCTTCAAGAAGGTCCTCCACTCTTCAAATTGCACAGGCTCATCAATCTTTAGTCGACACAAAGACTTGCCAAACCCTGCCTTGGCAGCCTCACAAGCCAGCTTGACACCACAGCCCGGAACACCTTCTGGGATGTAATCACCACCACTCATCAGAGCGACCAAAACCATGCCCTCTCGATCCAGGCCGGTGCCAGCAGATAGGAGCACGTCGACATCGTATAAGCTGACGTGGGTTGGCGTCTTGGAACCGCGGATTCCCTCTGAAGACCAGTTTCGAAGTGTTCTTGTACATCCAAACATGATGGTGTCGACGTCCTCGCTCAGCACGGCGTCGACAATGCCTTGTTGTTGTAACAGGGCGCACTCTGCCTCAGCCTCGCCGGGTGCATCGTGTACAGGAAACCCGAAGAGTCGGATAAGTCTCTTGGCCATCGCCGTTGCCACTCCACCACCTTTTCCCGAGCGCTTGTTGCGTTTGAAGGCAGGCTTGTGAGGGCCATCGAACACGAAGATGGGATGTATCGCAAGACCCAAGAGTCGTACTAGGCGATAAAACAGAGTTCTTATCGCAGGGTTGGTGCCGCCTGGTAGGCAGTCAGCATGATACCTAGAAAAAACACTGTGACACAGCTGTACCTCGTGCTGCCTGGGTCTGAAACTGCCAGATAGCAATATCAATGGCGACGCGCAGTGGCCGGCCAGAACTCTCAAGGTGCTCAGTTGCCAGCTTGGCCAGGGAGACTCTCTGACCTGAGCCAAGCTCACGGTAGATGCTGAGGAAGTGATGTCAGCCACGTCGAGAAGAAACATGACAAATGAGTTCTCTCACCCCTTGATACCCATGGTAATGTGCTGGTCGAATGTTTTGATCGGTGATTGTGAGCCTTGAATGAAAGCAGCAAGCTCCTGAATTAGGATACTGTTTAATGCTGCTGATCATGCGCCCAAAAAGATTGGAGTGCGAGTGACCAATCCGATGCCGTTGAGGACTCAATACATGTCCGTATCGTGATACTCAAGGTACGTCTCAAGAAGTTCGCTGCCTGCAGATCAACAGAGGTTGGGAGAAGACGCGTTCGTTCCGGGCTGTTTCACAGCATGATAATCCAATGCCTCCCATGTGTTGCGAAACTGAAAATGGCTATACCAAGAGCGCTCTGAAAAGCTGGATATACTGTAGTCGTTGACGTCTTCCACCTAGTAGGTGGGTTGTTGCAAAATAGACAGCAACTAGGTTGGTTGCTCAGGCTACAGTGCCACTCCGCTGGGTTAACATTGGCTGCACCCGATGGTGGAGGGGACTTGGCGAGGCCGGGGATGCGCTAGTGCACTGTGCAAGCATCGGGCCACCGGGCTTGCAGTCAGTGGCCCCGCGCGTTGAGGTGCCAGGGTGCATAGTGTTGCTGAAGTGCCAGCTCCGCCAACTTACCTAAGCCCGCCGCACTGCCTGGAGTCGTACCTGCAAGGCAGGAAGCGCTCTGTTGCGCATATCTTTTGACGTTCGACAACATTAAGAGTACGTTGTCGGAACTGACAATATGTCGTCCAGTGCAGGCCCAAGTCTTGCCCATCGATCCGTTTCGAACATTCGGACCGAGACTGGTGGCGGCTCCAGTCTTGGTGGCCCTCTCAGCCCGCATACGCCGTCCCGCACGGTGTCGTCTACATTTGGCTCGCCGTCTAGCTTACGAGCCGAGGAAGATATCGTCGTAATTGAACTAGGATCTCGATTCATCCGACTTGGGTTTGCGGGTGAGCCAACACCCAAGGCGATCATCTCACTCGGACCAGAAGAGCAACGCCGGGTTGGGGATTACCGTGCCTGGGACCCGGACCACCAAGATGACTGGAGACGACGCCCGAGAGGCAAGGCCTGGGGCAATGATCATCAGCTCTGGCAGTACGATTTGCGATTAACAGACCTGGGTCTTGTCGAAGACAAGATTGATCGCGCTATTCGAGAAGCCCTGACCAAGTATCAAGCCGCTGCCACCCGCTGCTTTCTCTGGCTCGTTGCTTACTTGTGTTACCCAGGTTCCTCCTTATCGATTCGCGACCTCGTAGGACTGCCCTCGTCCTCTCCTCATCTGTACCTCTGCCGCTCCTCGGAGCTGCCCTCGATGTTCTCTTCCACCGTTTCCAAGCACCAACAGTTTCGCTCATGTCTACCGCGGTGACGTCTGCCATTGGAGCTGGCGCTCGATCTGCGCTGGTTGTTGACCTCGGTTGGGCAGAAACGGTAGTGACGAGTGTGTACGAATATCGCGAGATCCGTACAACGCGGACCGTCCGCGGAGGCAAGATGCTGGTTGATGAAGTGCACAACCTCCTCCAGGCTGCCTTGTCAGAAAATC
Organism: Colletotrichum chrysophilum; assembly: GCF_026319265.1. Classification (NCBI taxonomy): domain Eukaryota; kingdom Fungi; phylum Ascomycota; class Sordariomycetes; order Glomerellales; family Glomerellaceae; genus Colletotrichum; species Colletotrichum chrysophilum. Next base: position 56,731 of record NW_026517498.1, on the reverse strand, counting down.
CTGCCCAATCACAAAGAATACGCCAAGAAAAAGAACATGGCCAACATTCAGTGAGCTTTGAGGAGTGTGAAGAAGTGGCACGTCGTATGGTCTGGTGTCGTCAATCAGATAGCGACCGTGTGTTGGCGGCAGAGCAAAGGCGACATCAACACCACGGAGAGGGTTTGCCCACAGTCGAGGAGCAGGATGAGTCGGCACCACCATCGCCTACGGTTCCTCAGCAATCGAAGGGAAACGTTGAGATTCCGGTTCTGTCTATTAGTCCATCTGTGACCTTGACTGTGCCATTCCAGCAACTATCCGATCCGTGTGAGACTACCTTTTTTGCGCCGCAATTCTGTCGTAGCAGCTTCGACGACGACGAAATACCGGTTCACCAGCTCATTCACCAGCATCTCTTGCGGCTGCCTATCGACGCTCGGGCCGTTTGCATGTCTCGCATTATTTTCATCGGTGGCTGTTCCAGAGTGATTGGGTTACGACGCAGAATATTTGACGAGCTGCTGCACCTCGTTGAAGAGCGCGGATGGGATCCTATCCAAGGCCAGGCACCGGCAAACTACAAGAATAACTCGCGGCTACGGAGAGCCACGTACCGGCAGACTACCAGTGGCCCAACAGAGGTCGTGCTAGAAGAGGGACTGACAGAAACTAAATCAGACTCGGCACATAACGCTCCTCGAGATGCCGCAGACATCATCGAGGACTCACTTAGAAAGCGCGACAACACATATCCAAACAAACAAGGCCAACTTCGACCTTTAGAGTCGCTTGGACCATGGGGAGGCGCCAGTTTGACATGCCAGCTGAAGGTCGCAGCGATGGCAAACATTGATCGCGAGCTTTGGATACAACATGGAGTCAACGGTGCTTCGCGGCCTAACGAAATCGATGTCAAGGCTCAACAGCGGCAAAGCATGGGACCAGGGGGCTTGATGCGGGGAGCTACTGGCGGGAGCATAGCAAACTGGACGCTGGGTGCGTGGGGCGCTGTCTGACACGGAGCTCCAGAGTTGAGCAGAACATTGATGAAATGTATTGTCAAGGGAGAACGAAATCGTCTCAGCGGAACAAACCTTTCATACCAGACCTAACGATATGTAGACTCTAAGTATGCAGGCATGTGCTGTAGCCCAGGAATGATACCCCCAAAGCATGGGAGTTTGAATGAGTATGAACATTCGAAAGAAGAGAGACGGGAGAACAAAAAGTATCTGGTTTCCGTCAGCGTAGAAAGAACCTTTCGTATATTGCATTAAGCGAGGAGCGGGAATGCATAATATCGATACCATTATAACCGATTTGAGAAACATCACCTTACACTTCCTCGGATGATGCATCAAATGATTCAACTTGAAGTAGAGAACTCTCTGTTAGTCACGCCAAATTCAATCAGTCGACATGAGAAACTTTCCAAGTTTGACGCATCGCTCGCCCAGGGCCGTGAAGCTGTCACCTCGACCATCGTCTCCGGCGCAAAGGAACGGCATCGTCAATAGTCGCACATTTGCTCGCGCATTCGCCGATACAAAACGGCCACCTACTGCGCCCAAGCCGATTATCGACATTAGGCGTATCCGGGAAAATCCAAGTCTTTTTGAACAAAATTGTCTCGACCGGAACTACGCTGTCCAGAGCAAGAGCCCGGCACGCATCAACGAAATATTCACACAATGGCAGGCTCTTCAGAAAGACAGCCGGGCCGTGCGAGAAAAGTCCAATCTCCTCCGTCGTCAGATCGCCAATCCCGCCTCCGTCCGCGACGATGCCGACTTCGTCACCTTGAAGGATATGTCTCGTGGACAACTTCTTGAAGAAGCTCGGTTGCTGAAGCAAAGTTTGTCGGTAGTCGAGCAGAATGAGGCGAAGCTGGTCGAAGAAATGGAAAGCCTCGCTCTGGGTATTCCAAACCTCACCAGCGAGGTTACTCCTGTTGGCGATGAACCGCTGTTGCTAAGCTACATAAATGACCATCCTAATGAGCCCTCTAGTGCGTCTGACACAGTCTGGAGGTCTCACATTCACATCGGATCGGAACTCGGCTTACTTGACTTTGCCGCCGCCGGCACCACCTCAGGATGGGGGTGGTATTATCTCCTGGACGAGGCGGCACAACTAGAGCAAGCTCTCGTTCAGTACGCTTTGGCTGTAGCTACCAAGCACGGCTGGCGCCAAGTCTCACCGCCGAGTATCGTCTACAGTCACATGGCCTCGGCATGCGGGTTCCAACCGCGAGACCAGAATGGCGAGCAGCAAATCTATGCCCTCGCACAATCTCAGGACGACGTAGAAAGGGGCAAGCCGGAGCTCAGTCTTGCCGGCACTTCGGAAATTCCTCTTGCCGCTATGAAATCAGATACAACGCTGGACGCTTCGGAGTTGCCAATGAAGAGGGTTGCCGTCTCCCGATGCTACCGAGCCGAGGCCGGTGCTCGCGGTGCCAACACCAAGGGACTTTACCGTGTTCATGAGTTCACAAAGGTTGAGATGTTTGCCTGGACAAGCCCGGACGCCGACGAAACGGGTGATGTTTTTGAGGAAATGCTCGATATTCAGACGGAGATTCTCGGTTCCCTTGGCTTGCACTGCCGCGTCCTCGAAATGCCCACTGCCGACCTCGGTGCTTCGGCCGTTCGGAAATGCGACATGGAGGCATTTTTCCCATCTCGCCAAGAGTTGAATGGCGGTTGGGGCGAGGTCACTTCTGCTAGCATATGCACCGACTATCAGACCCGAAGACTTGCTACCAGGGCCAAGATCAACGGTAAACTCACGTTCCCGTGGACCGTCAACGGGACCGCCCTCGCTATTCCAAGAGTGTTGGCGGCACTCTTGGAGGTGGGATGGGATGAGAAGGATATGTCTGTTGTTATTCCGGCTTGCCTACGTCCATGGATGGATGGGAAGGAGAAGATTGTGCGAGAGAATGTCTCCTCGTCGTGAACGTACGTATGTTGGCTGGCTAGGCTAGCTCGCATTACATTGCCCCTCCATCGGGGAAAAAAACCATCGCACCAGAGATTCATTCAATCACTAGCCATAGTCGGGCTCAACAGGCGGGGTCATATTCAGGTCAAACACTGACATACCGAAAAAAAGAAGTGATGGTCACAAACTGGGAAGGAGAAAAGATGATGGCTATTTCCGCATCTCACTAGTAATACGATAACAAACTTTACCTGCAGGGTGGATCATCCTTGCCCCACGATGCAGAAGACAAATACAAGACAAGCAAGCAGCCGACTATTATCTCTTACGCAGTGTGCCAGAAGCCTCGCAGGATGCGAGAATTGAATTGACCACAGGTTCCATAGTCGCCATAATTAGACCGTAGCAACACCGTAGCGAAATCAGGTTGTGCTCTCATTGTTCCGCGAGTCCTGTGGCCTCATTTGCTGGCGTCTCGTCGCCCAGCGTTGAGCTCACGCCGCTCTCAACCCAATCGCTCTGTGGGTCGCTTCGGACATTGTCGTAGAAATGCGAATAATCGCCATCGCCGCTGGAGTTTTCGGTGCCTTCCGTAACAACCGTCGTACCACGGCTGCTTCGTCGCAAAGTTTCAGTATCGCTCGTATCGTCGCTGCCCAACATGGTTTCTGTTACGACGATGGCATCTTCACGTGGCGCCGGGCTCGGCAGGTTCTCCTCCTCTGTCTCCTTCAGCATATTTTCCTTGTCCAACTCTCCATAGCCCTTTGCAAAGCCGCCTGCCCAGCTAGATTTCCGAAGACCCTTACCACCAGCGCCAGCAGTCCTGACACTCTGACTGCGCTTAACACCTCCTGTTGGCACATTGTTTGTGATCTGGCTGAGCGACAGGATGCGACGCGCGGTCCCCGTCTGGGTTGGCGGCTTCAGACTCCGCTTGGCAGAGAGAGCCAAATTGACTGTGGGTGATGAAATCTTCTCGTTGACGCCACAGTCTTGGCCCGACTTCTGGGTCTGGACACGTTTCCGGCTCATAGCGTCACGTCCCTTGGTTGCCTTTGACATGAGGAGAATGCGGGAATGATCCATGACTCCCTCCAAAATCCGGCGTTCCAACCCTTCGGCGCGAGTCTCCATGTCGTGGAGCTCTTCCCGGCGCAAATGTAGAGCTGTCTCGAGAGACGACACGTCGGCGGTGAGCCTTGTCTTTTGCCGTATCAAGCCATCTTGCTCAGTCCTGAGTCCAAGCACTGATGCTTTGAGCCGCTCCTCTTCCTGCTTGAGGTCAAGCAGGTTTTCTTGGATCTGCTCCTTGAGGGCTAGCTGGCGCTCCAATGCAAGATTGACCTCGTTCAGTGTCTTTTCTCTGTCCTCGTCCTCCTCTGCAATTTTCTTAGTCTGGTTTGCCAGAAAGAGTGAGATGTCCGCAGCAGTCTGAAGGACTTGTTGGTGGACCTTCTCGAGTGTGTCAAGCTGAGCAAAAGCCTTCTCCGCTGCATGACTATGGTCGACGAGTTCGTCAAGCTTTCCATGAACAGCTGCGTCATCGTATTTCTCAACCGGAATTGATACATGCTCAACTAGCTTATCGAGCTTTTCGTGTACGGGGCTGTCGTCATACTTCTCAATAGGGATGAGAGAGTGCTCGACAAGCCTGTCGAGTTTGTCGTTCACACCCGCGTCGAGCTTGTTGAATCTCTCGCCCATACTAGCATCACATTTGTCGAGCTTCTCAATCATGCTCATGTCAAACTTCCCGAGTTTCTCGCTGATACCTAGGTCCAGCTTGTCGATGTTTTCATTGATGCTTGAATCGAGCTTACCGAGTTGTTCACTTATGCCGGTGTTAAGCTCGTCGAGCTTGTCGTTCATGCCGGTATCGAGCTTGTCAAATTTCTCGCCCACACCTACGTCGAAACTGTCAAGCCTTTCCCCGACACTTACGTCAAGCTTGTCAAGCTTTTCACTGACGCCCATGTGAAGCATGTCGATCTTCTCAGTCTGGCCAATGTCAAGCTTTTCGAGTCTCTCATGTACGCCTGCGTCATCATACTTTTCGACCGGTAGGAGGGAATGCTCTACAAGCTTATCCAGTTTCTCCTGGGCGGCTGTGTCGTCATACTTCTCAACCGGCACAAGCGAATGCTCCACGAGCTTGTCAAGCTTCTCCTGGACAATCGCATCGTCATACTTCTCGACAGGCGTCAAGACGTGTTCCACAAGCTTGTCGAGCTTCTCCTGGACAATCGCGTCGTCATATTTCTCGACAGGCGTCAAGATATGTTTCACAAGCTTGTCGAGCTTCTCTTGTGCAACTGTGTCATCGTACTTGTCGATGGGCATAAGAGTATGTTCAACGATCTTGTCGAGCTTTTCCTGGAGTGGCGTATCGTCGTACTTTTCGGACGGGACCAAAGTGTGCTCGACCAACTTTTCGAGCTTTTCGAGCACTACGGTATCGTCGTAGTACTTCTCTGGTGGTGGCAGAAGCGCGTGCTCGGGTGGTTTCGCTTCCTCAATCCGTTGCTGAATATCGGTGGCCGAAGCTTTGGCATAATCGTAGTGTTGGCCGACGATGGCGAGGACGTGCTTGACAGCCTCAAGGATTTGCGGCTGTGCTTCGCCAACTTGTCCCTGGAGACCTTGAACAGCGTCGATGGCCTGCTTCAGGTGATCACGGGTTTGTTGATGCTCGGCTTTGTCGTCCGTATGGTTCTCGTCAGATTTGGCCATGAGATTCTCCACCCTGTCAAATACAGTCTTGGATGCCTCTTCCATCTTCTCCATTGAATCGGTCACGGCCGCACCCAACGTGTCAACAAGCGATTTGAGGTCTTCCGCAACGGCCTTGGTTCCCAGAACAGCCGCCTCCGTGTCGGCATCGCGAGCTTCTCCCGCCTTCGTTCGGTCTTCGAGAGTTGCCTGGAATTCGTCGTATTTGGTCATCAGTTCCGCGACCCTTTCGTCGATCTTGGTACTCAGGGCTTCCGTCGTCTGCTGGAACTTCTCATCCGATTCTAACTTGGCACCAACTACGCCTGCCTTGGACTCCTCGAATTCCATCTTCATTGTGTCGGAAAGATCCTTCAGCTCCTGTCCGATAGAAGCGTTCTGGCTAACTGTGGTTGAAACACCCTCGATGAGCTTGGCAAGAGTCTCAACTCCGGTGACTCCATCCTCAAGCCTGCTTTTCATCAAAGTCTGGAACTCCTCAAGGAATGTTTTGACCTCTGAGACTCTCTCACCAACACCGACGATCTCGGCCTGGCGCTCTTCACTTCCCTTAGCATGAGACTCGGTCAACCCGTCCAGTCGTGTCTTCAGCTCTTCCAAGGGGACTTTAAGTTCCTGCAAAGGTGTCTTGAGCTCATTGAGGGGAGCCTTCAGGCTCTCGACGGGTGCTTTAAGCTCCTCCAGTGCCGTTGCTGTCTTTTCCAGGTCCTCCTTGGTTGCGAGCGCTGCCAGGTCCGTCTTGAGCATCTGGTCAAAAACATTTTTTATGTCAAGACAAACCGCCTCAACAGCGTCAACATCAGTCTTGGTAATACGTTCGGGGTCTTCCAGCTGTTTCGATGCACTCTCTTTCATCTCTTCGAAGCCCGCAGCGACTTGCGTGACCAGTGACTCGACACTCGTAACGTCGTCCTTCTGAGAAAGGGCGTCCATTTGAGTGGTTATTAGGTTGATTGTCTCCCTGGTCTCCAGGATGATGTTTTCCAGACTGTCGAGATGTTCCTTCCGTACTGCTTGTTCGCCGTCGATGAGGTCGTCTAGGCGGCCCTTGGTATTGCGCAAGATGGTTTCGATAGCTTGCACGTCCTCTTTGGAAGCGGCTTCGGCGCTAGCTGGGTTAGGTGCATCGCTGCTCTTCGTCTTGACCGATTCCTGGTTGATTGATTCTTGGATGCCAAGAATGGCCTCCTCGAGACGTGCCAGATCTTCTTTGGGCACAGAACCCGGGGCATTAAGCAGGGCTTCCTCGATTCGGGTTGAGTCATCCTTGGACACAGATTCCTGAACAAGCCGAAGCATGTCCTCGAGACGAAGTATGTCATCTTTGGACGCGGACTCCTGCAAAGAGTGCAGAAGGTCCTCCATATGCGAGAGATCCTCTTTGGAGACTGGCTCAGCATTGTTTGGCTCTATGGCCTCAACTTTGACACCCAGCTGGGTAATCAGAACCTCAAGATTTTTGATGTCGTCCTGCTTGAGTGCATCTGCGATCGCTGGGATAATCGCGCCATCGTTCATCGTCATCAAGGCTTTGTCATTTTGGCCCTGATGCTCCCGAAGATTGTCGATATCCGATCGAACACTGTCGAGGCCACATTTCAAAGCGTCCAGTATTTCGTCGTTGGCAGTCAAATCTGCCGGTCGGTTTCCGACCTTTTCGATGCTGATGCGCAAATCCGCTAGGCCGTCATGTAGAGCGTCCAGGATCTCTGTCACACCAGCGAATGGGCGGCGTAGCTCGGCACGCACGCTGTCCACGCCGTCTCTTACTGCTTCGATGATCTCCTTCTGGTTGATCTGGGGAGTGACAGGCACCATAGAAGAGTTGACTGTGTCTCGAAGGGATTCCATGTGGTTCTCGATGGTTGACCTTGAGTCGCTCGAAACCCGATCAACCAAGGCAGCCATTTCATCTCTGAAGGAATCCAGGGTGCCTAGCAAGGTGTCCGTGATCTCATCTTGATTGGCGGTAGTGGTACTGAGATGGGTCATATACTCTTGCATGTCCGTCCTTAGCTTATCCAGGCCGTCCTTTGTAGCCCCTAGAAGATGCTCAGTATCACGGCTGCCAGCCGCCATGGTATCCTTTGCCTCCTCTGATGCAACTTGGAATTGTCCTCGCATATAGTCAAGAATATCCTGCAGTCTGGACACAATCTCATCGTTACTGGTTTGATGAGGCACAAGGGAGCCAGCTGTAGGCAGATCGTATCCGCTGAGGCCTTCCTTGACAGCATGGATCATGTCTTCACGTGTGAGTTCCTGGTTGAAAGCCGACGGGGCTACAGGAAACTCGAATTCCTCCAGACACTCACGCACAGCGTCGAGAATCTCGTCTCGTGAAAGACTAGCCGGGGTGTCAACACGGGGTGGAACAAAGTGTTTGAGGCCCTCGACCACTGCTTGGAAGACCTCTTCCCTGGAAGCACCCACAGGGTGCCGATCTAGTTTGACGTAGTCCTGAAGGCCCTCCTTGAGATACTCCAGGATCTCTTCCCGTCCGAAGCCAAGGTCTTGATGTTCAACCTCAGGCTTGTAATTCTCCCAGGCATTCCTGACAGCGTCGATGACGTCTTCGCGGCTCAAGTCGGGAGCCTTGGGCTGTGATGCCTGTGAATCGCGCAGAGCCGCTCTCATGGCGTTGTAAATCTCTTGGTAATCGACTGCGCTTTCTCTGGAGGAGACTGAATTGGCTGACTGTCTTCGGTGCTCGCGGAGTACCTCGTCCATATGCTCCCTCATCCGTTCAAGGCCGTCGTGGACAATCCTTGACATCTCTTCATTGGTTGCTGGTGGCTCCGTGGACACAGCTTGTGTATTGGCCTCGTCCAGTCTTCTACCAATTTCTCGTCCCATGCCAAGAACTTCACCGCGAAGCTCTCTGACGAGTGCCTTGACTTCGGCGGTGAGGCCACCTCCTTGAGCAACACTATCCTTGACGGTACGGATGATCCTGAGGACCTCGTCGTTCACCAAGTCAGACGCCCCGTTGGGCGTTGAACCGGACATCGAGGTTGGCTCATTGTGTAATATCCGCTCCGATCTATGAGTGAGCTGACTTGCGTAACCGGGGTCAAAGTCAAAATCAGTGCTGTTGCCGTCATCATCAAAGCCGGCTGGGCGAGGCCGGTTCCCATTTCCATTTCCGTTTCCGCCATTGCTTCGGGATACGACGACATCGTCAGACTTGGCCTTTACGAGATGAATAAGTTCATCCACCTTGGAAGCTGGAGCAACGCCGGCAAGCTTTTCTGCTACGTCAGTGAGACGAGCCAGCAGAAGGTCGTGTCCCTCTTTTGTGCCCATGTCTCTGATGATCTTGTCCAATATTGCCATTGAAGCTGGAGACTCCGAGTTGCACAGCGATGGAGTGCTCAAGTTGTCTCTGTCGATTGATGCTGCGAAGCTGTTTGGTGATGGTATCCTCGGAAGTGAAAACGGCCGGCCGGCCTTGGACGCAGGAGGAGAAGTGTGATGGGACTTGGTGTCGAGGAAGAGGCTGCTGGCGAAGGGGTCCCGAGAAGACGGTCTAGTCGTCGAGTCGTGGGCATTGTTTATGAGTTCGCGCAAGCTTTTGCGGATGTCTTCATCTCTTGCCTTTGTCGCTTCTTTGAGACTCAACAGATCTGTAGCATTGTCACGACTTCGCCGGCTTAGCTGGGCCATGTCTTTCTGAAGAGCAGTAGCAATATTGGTGAGGCTAAGGATCTGCCCAGAAAGAGCATCCACTGACTGTGGTGCCTTCACAAGAGCTGTGGAGCCGTTGGAGGAAGCCTCGGGCTCCTTGGGGCCGTGAAGCGGCATGTTCTGGATGGCAAGCATTGTTGCAGACTGAGGCGGCGTGTTCTCCCCCAAGATGCTCTGCTGTGACCGCTTAACAGCCGGCCGTATGATTGGTGTCAAGCTTGGGGCCGAGGATGGGGTTGTGGCTTCTTTCTCCACCGATCTTGTGTCAGAGAAGCTATCTCGTCGCTTGGCCGCCGGCGTCGAGGGCCGCGGGGTTCTTTCGGGCGACTTAGTCGGGGATGGAGGATTCGACTGCTGGCCACTCTCCAAGAGCAGACTTAGATCCCGGACACTTCCTGGTTGAAGGGACTGCATCCGTTTGTGTTGAGAGCCTCTGATGAGGGAGCGCTCTGGCGAGCCGTCGGTGTTCCGCTTGGTCAGCGGTGCAGGGAGCATTGCGCTCTCTCGCGCTCTCTCGGTGAGAGCAGCATGGGCGGACTGAATGGCGCTGGAAGTTCCTTTCCTAGAAGTGCCGACGCTGGGCGATTGAGGGTTGAGAGGCAGGGGCGGCGGTGCCCTATCAGGATCTGAGCTATCCCACCTGGTTTTCATCAGTCGACGCCAAATGACAGACATGGCCAGCACATGACAGGAGAGAGCAGAGGAAGTTATCGATTTAGTGGTGTGACGGAGGCCAGTATTTTGGTTGCTTACATGGGAACCAGAGCTCTGCCCTGATCGGAGGACATTGAATGTTGGTGTCTCAGGTGGCGATCCGAGTCCCTCGAAGCTTCACGCTCGACGGGAGCCATTATTCTGGAAGTCAGGGTCTGGGTCGTTGGAACTCAATCCAGAGACGTGTGGCGATTGGGAAATATCGTTAGGTCGTAAAGTCGTGGAATGTGAGTGTGGAGGATGGAGAGGAAGCCGGTGCGATGTGGATCTAATGACGAGTTTGACTAGGTGTGTCTGATGGTGATGAATGGCGCAGCTGGTGCTGCTGCCGTGCTGAATCACACAAATAGGTCTTACTCGCAGAGCATAAGGGTGCCTGTGACATCCGCGAGAGGGAAAAAAAGGCAATTAGCGAAGCAAGGCGCGAAGCAGAGTCAAGTAATTCAAAAGCAGCCAGAGATCTGGACTGAGGTCGCGTCGGTGGTGACTGTTGATATGGGGCACGTCTCAAGAGCCGGGCTTGATGTTTGTCAGTGATTGTGACGTGGGTTGGGCTGTTGCGGTGAGTTGTGTTAGTGGCGATGCCCCCCAACCAGCAATCGAGGCGTTTATTTTGCCCACCCGGGTTGCGGGGCAACGGACTGCATTAATCCCACCTACATTAGGTAGCGCTGGATGAGCTGTTTGGCTTCGTTGGTAGGGCACCCACCACACCCGGCCGGTGCCTGTTGCAAGGCGGGCAGGCTAGTTAGGTGCATGTACTGTCAATTCGGCAAGGTGCCACTCCAACTTGATAAGATAAGGTAAAAGTGCGACGGGACAGGTGCAAATTGCTCTGTCACCGTATTACGGACGCAGCCGTGTTGCCGAAAGATTCTCCCATTGCAAAGTCTGATAGCAAGAAAGTGACTTTGATTTTTTGCGCCTTTCATGCTCCTAGCGTCCGCGCCACCCGCACAGTTGGCAACTGCATTTCGACGGAGGCGCAGGTTTCTGTTAAATACTAGGCGAGATGCTCATGATCGCCGCGAGGGATCTGGAGACTCTATTTTCGTATCTTAGATCCCACGATTGCGGGGCCAATATTTGGTGCAAAGGCCATGAAAAAAAGAGAAACTTGATCGTGAAAGACGCATGACCACGTTCTGTCTTGCCTGTCGATGATTACATAGCAGGCAGCCTTCGTCGAGTGGCGCCGAGTGTGGCGGTGTGGTTGGGCGAGCGTTCGGTCAGTAGTTGTGCTGCCGCCTTAACCTTCCGTATAACTGCAAAACTGCAGGGTGAGCTTGCAGTCGCCTCGAAAGATGACGCCCTCCTCCATCGCTCCAGATTCAAATTATCAATAACTTACTGCTACGCGCGGCGAAAGATCAACTCCAAATGGGCAAGGTATTCTCGCCATCGAGAGGTGCCTTAGCCGCAAGGTAAGACTAGAAATTGGATGCACTTAGGTACCTAGGCTGATATGCTACACTGAGAAGGTATCCCTACTCTCCTTGTAGAATTGAATCAATTTATCGCCATATCCGTATCGTCTCGTTAATGCCATTCTCAGGTACCATATGATTGACAAACGGGACGCGATGCGGCCAATGGGTGGTTGCTTTAACCCGAGTAACAGACAATAGTCTGTCTGGTTGGTGGCAAACAAGGTCCGTACTATGGCAGGGGGAGGGCAACGACAGGGGACTCGGCCATTGGGTTACTATGGTAGTTGCGTACGACGAGGGCCCCAGACTGTTGCCGAGACTACGGGGGAACCCCTGTCCCTTGAATCGAATCATTGGTCATCGGACAGCGAACTAACCTGAGACTACGAACACCGCTAGCTCTATCGTGGGTTGTAGCTTGGCGGTCCGTCCTCGGATCGGAGCAGGCTGTCAGGCGGTGGGCAGGCGGTGGACAGGCGAGCCACGACGACGATGACAGCCGTCAGCCGTCAGCCGTCGGTGTGGGATCTTATTGAGGTGGACGAGCAACCTAGCCCGGCCCATGTTGGATGAAGGCGAGAAAAATCTTAACTGCAGGGCCAACCATCACACCGCGAAAACGGGAGTCTGGGTAAGAACAAGGCTAGCGGCCTTGCTGTCCCGGCTTGGTTCCGTGGTTGTGAGGTGCCCGTACGAACTTTCTTGTGTGGATGGAGCAACGGGTTTTGCACATGGGTGTAAATACAGATAGCAAGTTCACAACTTGCAATAGATCAATTGGCTGATTATGGTGATGTCTCGAAACTCGCAGTAAGGCAGGCACCTTCATCAAGCCGCTCGTCCCGTCGCCCTGGTTGTTTCAATCCCTTTGAACCTGCAACTCACATTGCTATTATAGGGCCGCTCGTTGGCCGCATTCCCACAAGTTGTGCCCGGCCCAGTGTGCTTGGCCATGCCGCAATCCAAGCTAGAGCTGAGGGTTCGGTGAACACCACACAGGTACGTGTGTTAGGTAAGGTACGGATACCTAGGTAGGGATGGACCAGATGGACCAGACGGCTACCGCCCAGAATCAGACCTGGCGGCGGTTGTCAGGGGGCCTAGGGCCTGCCAGGCAGGGCCGTAGTCTGTGCCACTGCCAGTGCCAATCTGTACGGCGTAGGTACCTAGGCTGCTAGGCTCGCATGTTCATAGGTCGGCCCGCCGGCTTGGCGTTGGCAGCCACACGCGCCGAGCGGTTGACTGAGGTGGGCGAATCGTCTCGGATTTTTGCGCAGCGTGATTTCCTGGAAGAAGGGGGGAAACAGCTGGCATTGTCGTAGGGTCAGTGTCATTCAATGACGCCGCAAAGCAGTCGCGAATTGCAAAGGCACAGGCTCCAGGGTGCCAGATGCATAGGACATCTGTCTTGCGGAAAACGTGATCCAGTTATGCTTCACGACTACCAGTATATACTTAGGTAGTATGACAGGTTCGAGAACTCGGATTGGGTTGATACCAGGTGCTTCAATGTTTTCGTCTCGCCCGAAAGTAGCGAGGAAGACGTGATACAATTGCAGGGACATAATGAACCTAGGTGGTGACACAGGCGCCGAGGTCTTGGGGGCCTGTACAGGCCGGGGGGGACTAGGTGCTAGACCAGGACGAGCTCGTGGTCGCGGCAAGTCGAGATATGTAGAGGGAGCGCAGAGGGAGAACCAGGGCCAGAAGGTCGGTCTCTGGCCACAATCAGTGGACGAGTGGGAAATGAAGGTAACAAAACGAAGCTAAGGTATGGATGGCATGGTATTGCATGGTGCGTTACACTTGTCGTGTTAGTGCACCGTAGTGGCCGACGGTCCAACACCAGGTCCAGCTTGTCAATCACGGGCCATGGCGCATAACAAAGCTATGAAATTATGGACAAGTTACCTCGACTTCACATTGCTTTTTCCTTGCTGAGCCATTGCCGTTGATCCTGCTCTTATTTGGTCTTGCGAGAGGTTGAATTGGCAGTGGAGAGGCTAGTCGACTCAAGCTCCCGGGGTTTTCGGCGTTGCCTTACCACACGGTACCCGCATTGCATTGCGACTTCTTAAAATGCTGAGGTTGGTTCCGAGGTGGTGGGGGGAGAGTCTCGTCATGACGCTCAAGCTGCACCTCAGATACATAGAAGTTGTCCACCACTTGCTGTATGCTCCTCATTCATCCAGCAACATCGGACGAGCATCGTCTTTTGCAGCACCTTAATTGCACCGTTGCCCCTACCAGCGCCAGTCACAGATCCATGATGAGCGATAGACGGTAGAACACAGTACCGATATAAAAAGAGCACGGGAAGAAGGGAAGAGCGGTATCCGTATCCTGATCCAGTACACACTACTTTCCAGGGCTAGCGGCGCATCAACGATTTCCTTGAGTTTTGCCGGGAGACAGACACGGGGCGCGACGACAGCAGAGAGATGAGTTCAAGAGGAAGAGGAGAACAGCACCAAAAAGAGAGGGAAAAAAAAAAAAAAAAAGGGAAGAAGAATAGAGCAGGAAGAAGAAGCTTCACACAGGGTTTACAGGGTCGCCGGGGTCGCCAAATTACACTTTTGGGAAAGACCCCACCAATCGTGTTCGCATGCTTGGAAGGCCGTCGTCCCAAAGATGCATCGTCCAATCATGATGCGTGCAGCCGCTCGTCGGGAGCGCCAGTAGGTCTAGCGTCATCAGGCGGGGGATCCGTTTTATTACCCTCGTCTCTTTCCAGTTTGATGCGCCATGCCCTGTATCTTGGGACACGTACCATGTCGCAACGTGCCTGCCCACCCTCCTCCGCGTCTTTCCATGTCTCTCTCACCCTCTCATCCTCGTGAATCTTCTACGGCTGAGGTCAATTGCTCGTCGCATGGCAGGGCGTCGAAGGTTGCAAGGGCAGCCCCCTTGGCCAGTCGCTCCTGTCCCTGTTCCTGCCTTAGCATCCCGGCGCTGTTACTGGAAGAGAATCCGTACCACGACCAGGTGTCCCAAAGGCCTCCACTCCCTACCAAGTTCCAAGGTTGGCTTATATTGTCCCGCTGCCCACCGCGGCCGCTTTTACTGCTTTATCCTGCGCCTTTTCCGTCCCGTCCTTTGCGCCTGCTGCACCCGGTTTGCATACCTCTGCCTGTCCGTCTTGGACCACCACTGAAGTGCACTCGCCACTACTTCGCGTTTACCGTCGCCTTCGCAACATCGACCCAACACCCCCGCCCATCCGCCTTGCGTTGTATCGGGTTCGTCTAGGACTCTTGCTTACCCTCTACTTTCATCGACGGCTTGGTAAAAGGCAGAACGAGGGAGAAAGAGAGAGAGAGAGAGCGCGCCGCGAGTGTCGTGTTAAGAGGGGGAAAGTCGTCGCATCGCCTTGAAGTGAAGAATTTAATACGGGACTGCGAAACCAGGAAGAATCCACAACCACCACTACCACCACCGACCACCCAACAGTACAAAGACTGAATCAACATTCCTCAGATATCTTGTTATACAATCCTGGAGGATCGGGCTGCACTGCGACCGACGTTACCATTTGCCGTTCTCGACCTCGTCCGACGCTTCATGACCAAGTTTGCAACACAGCCCTAGTACTAGCTCCAAAAGCCGCCTCATCGAAACATCGAAGCCACTGTTTGACCGCAACGCGACTCGGTCGGCGAACCGTTGTGTCGAAAGGAAAACAAAGTTCAAATCACTGGCATTTCAGCCTTTGAACCCAGCCGCAAACGTCCATCACAATGGGCTCGACACAATTCGGCAACTTCTATGTAGGTTCCGTCCATTGAATGATAGCTTTCTGCCGGGCATGGTGGCATTTTGAACAGTCTGACTTCCCGCTCATGCTGACCATTTCTACAGAACTTTTGCCGGGATTCAACGCTGCCCGTCTGCAATGTGTGTAGTACCACAGCTTGTGCCTCCATCCCTGACACGGCGTGCGTTGACAGTCTGACACGACATGTTTAGGTGCTTTCCGACAATCACAGCCAGGACGGACCATGGGGCGGCTGCCAATTGACAGGAATTCCTCTTAGTGGCGGTCACAAGCTGGGCAACCTGGGCTCTATTTTGCTTTGCTTCATCGCCATCCTCACGGCTGGTTATTTGTATTTCCGATCAGAGCGGAAAAAGGCTGCTGTCGGCCGGAGGTAAGCTTCCAGCAGCGTTTGCGCATCGCGCTTGTGCTCCGTTTTGGCAACCAAAAGTACTGATTTACCACTTAGGGAAATGCAACTGTTCCTGGTCGCATTTGGTATCCTACAACTATGCGAGATTTTCACCGTTGGAGACTTTCCTCTGGCTGATAATGTTCGAATCGTAAGTGTTACGGCCAAATCTTCTACAGTGAGGTGCGTAAGCTAACACATGCCAAGGCATTCACTGGCATTCACATTGGCATTATAATTGCGGCCACTTGGATCTTAATGCTCAATGCTGTTGTTGGCTACCAAATCGTCGACGATGGAACGCCGTTGTCTATGGGTCTCATCCTTGGTTCCGCCTTCATACTCTTCGGCGGCACGTTATACATCACACTCGACACTGGTTTCCACTGGACCGGATACTGGGACTCGTCTTATCAGTCGCCCCCCAACCGCCACATTGCTCTCTACATTCTGTATCAATTGGCACCTCTCGTCTTTCTCGTCGCCTTCTTCGTTCTTGAGGCCATACTCGTCGTTCGCATCCTCGGCGAGATGCGACCTATGATCTACCTGACGGCTGCCTTGTTGCTATTCGCCATCGGCCAAATTTTCAACTACGTTGTCAGCTCCCATATCTGCAACGGCACTTCGGGCAAGATTGACGGCGCCCTCTTCGAAACGCTCTTCACCCTTTTGGCCGTCGTGACGGTGTGGATCTTCTGGTCCAGCATCACCGAAGACGACTGGCCAATGCCTGTCGGAAACGCATACCCTTAGAGCAGAGATAAGGGACACTCATTGACAGGTCAAGAAGGAGCCGAGGGCCTCGAGCTTCATCGCCATCTTCATAATGGAAAATACGAACTGTGTCGAGAGAGGGGCCCGGCATAGATGGGCCTTGACGATGTTATAGCAACCCGACGGTCACTCACCCCAATGACAATGCCCACCACGGATATTGCGACTCGAAGATTGCCTCAGAACCCCGCCGCATCTCAGCCTACCAACTAAGATACCCATAGCTCTCTGGCGTCGAGGCAGGGACCAGGCACGTTGGTGGTTCCCAAAGTTCGGGAGACAACGCACCGAAGGAACCATTGGGAAACGACAGCAGAAGATCAGACCGCGATACGGTCATGATCATGGAGAGACAACCCATCGGGTTCTTGGGCACACTTTTCCAGACACTCTTTCACGAATGACCATTGAGGGCAGACTATTCGCACGATCATTTGATTTGAAGGCATGAGACACGCATGGCGGTTTTTTTTTTTTTTTTTTTTTTTTTTTTTTTTTTTTTTTTAATTCGATTCCCCAACCATCGACGGAGTTTGGACACGGTGCTAGGCAGATCGGCTGCCTGATGCGCTGCCATGAGAGTAGTGAACGGCGTCTTCTCGAGCTGCGTGCGAAGATGGCAGTAGGGTGGTTGTAAAAGTGGTTTCCCCTAGTCTTGCTTGGATGCATAATGACGGACGCCCCCCCGCCTGTCGATTACTGTACAGCGCATGGCCTTTGATATTTTACGCAGTTATACCCTGACGAAGCGACTAATGTATAAGAGGTCGAATGATTGAATTGACATATTGAAGCATGTCGGAACACTTTCCATGTTAGACCGGGAGTGACTTGTGACGATGTCGTTTGCACTATCTACTTTGTAGATGGAAGCCCCGTCGACGAAGATTGGCACCTAGGAATCATTACGTGCCTAATTCCGGCAGCAGTGGGCAGACAACACAAGAGACCTATAATAGGCGCAGATGCAAAGCAGTAGAAGAATGATTACGGATGCGAAGGAAAACACTGAATTCACTAGTGGTTTAAATCACGTCTCTGCTGAGGGTCGCCAACATGGAATGGAATTCGGGTATGCGAAGCAACCTGGCAAGGGTCGTGCACCAGGCCAGCTTTTATTGGCTGTTGGGGTCAGCGTAGGGACTAGACTACGAGGCTGCGATCTTCTCCGCTAAAGCCTTGCGACCCTGTTTGCTCATTTCATCCAACAACGACAACTCGCGAAAAAGTGCAGCATTCGTGCTCGCCTTTCAAACAAACGCTAGGATCGACCCCGAAATCTCTATGAGAAGAACCAATACAAATCCACTAGCTCACACGCACCCCGAAACTACCCAAGCATCTCTCCGTCTAGCGATCCCGACCGACGCCACTTATCATGGCCGACTCCGACGGCGAGTACGTCGAGGACATGTCCGATGACGATCTCCACGATCATCGAGTAACCAACGGCAACGGCGCAGGCGGAAAACCCGGGAAAGCGCGTGGCAAGAAAGGCAAGAGTGGGCACTCCAAGGCGCGGTGGGAGGACGTCAAGCGCAGCTGGGAGGAAGTTACAGAGGGCGCCGACGGCAGCCTGGCGGTTGGTGCAAGTCTTGAGGCTGAAAAGAGAAGGAGGTTGCTCAAAGATACGACGCCGCTCCAGCGAGGAATTATTCGGCATTTGGTACTTGTATTGGACATGTCATTCGCCATGACAGAGAAGGATATGCTACCCAATCGCTACCGCGTCACTTGGGCATACGCGGCAGATTTCGTCAAAGAGTACTTCGAGCAGAACCCTATCTCTCAACTTGGAATCATTGGGATGCGAGATGGTGTTGCTCTTAGAATCAGCGACATGAGTGGCAACCCCACCGACCACCTTGAGAAGCTGAAGTCCTTCGAGGGGCAAGACCCATCAGGCAACCCCAGCTTACAGAACGCCCTTGAGATGTGTCGCGGTGCACTTTTGTACGTGCAAACTCCTCCCGCTCTTCTGTTTTGGAACATCCACTGACTGGCTGAATCATAGTCACGCCCCTTCGCATGGCACCCGCGAGGTGCTCGTGGTTTTTGGCGCTCTGCTCTCCTCCGATCCTGCTGACATTCACGAAACGATATCTTCTCTTATAACCGATCGCATCCGCGTCTCTGTCGTCGGTCTTGCCGCGCAGGTTGCCATCTGTGCCGAGCTTTGCAGCCGGACAAACTCCGGTGATGACACTCAGTATAGTGTTTGTATGAACGATGCCCACTTCAGAGATCTACTCCTCGCTGCCACCACCCCGCCCGTCACCCGCACCGCTGCGCAGAGCACTGCATCCTTGCTCATGATGGGTTTTCCATCAAGAACACTCGTTCGGGGTGAAGCCACCGCCATTTGCGCCTGCCACAACAAGCCCGCTCGTGAAGGCTACCTCTGCACTCGTTGCAGCACCCGTGTGTGTCGTCTACCCATCGAATGCCCAGCGTGCGGCCTGACACTCATCTTATCCACCCACCTCGCTCGCTCGTACCATCATCTATTCCCACTTCGAAACTGGGTCGAGGTACCCTGGGCCAAGGCCGGAAGTTCCAAGGCCTGCTACTCCTGTCTCACGGCCTTCCCAGAACCGCCTAGGGCCTCCAAGAAGAGGGACAAGGAAAAAGCGAACGACAATGACGGGGTGACTACAACAACGCCAGTGGCTCCGACCACAGTGGCACCATCTGAGCTAAAAGGGGTCAGCGAAAGCGGTCGATATGCCTGCACTGTGTGCAACAGCCACTTCTGCATCGACTGCGATGTATACGCTCATGAGGTTATCCATAATTGCCCCGGCTGTCAAAGTGGAACCCGTGGAGCGAGGATGGATGATGTTATTGCGACCAATGGAGTACATGAGCATCAGATAAACGGGACGGCAATGGCTGTCGACGCATGAGGAGGTATCACGATAGTACTTGAGGATTGGCACAGGATACGAGAGAACGGATGAAGGTGCAACGGATACGATCCGGCAAACATTTAATAATAAGCCTATGCTACTATGCTTAGCTGATGAAGAAATGCCGTCACCTCCTTATTTGTGGATTTCAGTCCTAGCGTCTCGAAATAATCCCCTGCCCTGTTGTGCTGCGACAGGCAGGGTGTTCCGCGCCAACGCAGCATGCTTTACAAGTTGCCACGCTCGGCCTGCTCGCGCTCAATTGCTTCGAACAGACTTTTGAAGTTACCGGCGCCGAAGCCCTCAAAGTGGTTGCGCTGAATGATCTCAATGAAGACAGTAGGCCGATCCATCAGCGGCTTGGTGAATAATTGCAATAGATAGCCCTGCTCGTCGTAGTCGATGAGAATGTTGAGGGCCTCGATGGTGGTCAGGTCCTCCTTGAGCTCCCAGTTACGTTTCTCCGTCTTGAGTCGATGGCGCATGGTATCGTAATATGTGGAAGGAACGGCGATGAACTCTACACCGCGGGCACGCATTGCTGACACGGTTTCGATGATGTTCGGAGTAAGTAGGGCAATGTGTTGCACACCTGGCCCCGAATTGAACACGACGTATTCCTCAATTTGCGATTTCTTCTTGCCGGGAGCCGGCTCGTTGATGGGCATTTTGACGAGGTTGTTGGCTGACGACATTACGATGGAGTTCAAAGCGGAGAATTCTGTGCAAATCTGAGAGTCGTCCACAGACCAGAAGCGGTGGAAGGAAAGGCATTGCTCATAAAAGGCACACGCTGTGACCATTTCATTCCAGGACTGGTTGCCAACGCAGTGGTCGATGCGGGCCAAGGGGGCCACAGGTAGGGTAATGGAGGAAGTCGATGGCTTTGCGGCGCGGAAGCCAGGAAGGAATGGTCCCTTGTAGTTACCCCTAGAAATAAGGGTGTGGGTGGTATCGCCGTAGGTGCAGATGACGGCCGTCAACACATCGCCATGGTCAGGGTCGGCAAGGACGAGAGGGGGCTGGATCGACTGAGCGCCTTCCTGGACAGCTTTGTTGTACACGCCCTCGACGTTGTCGACCTCAAAAGCGACGTCCTTCACGGCGTCGCCATGCTTTTCGAGGTGGGCATGAATCTCACGCAGGAGCTTGCGCTCCGCGTCAGAGATGGGCTCATCCTCGGGCAGGTGGGCGGAAGACCTCACGGGGGATGTGAAGACGAAGCGGACGTCGTTGTTGGCGATGGCGTATGATGAGATGTACCTGCTGCCAGTCTCGAGTCCCTTGTACGCGACGGTCTTGAACCCAAAGAGGTTATTGTAGTAAGAAGCAGCCTGCTTCGCATTGCCCACCCACCAGGTTACGTGGTCGTAGCCCCGGAAGTTGGGCGGCGGATGCTGCACTGCAAGGCCATCGCCGAGGTCAGTCGATGCCGGATAGGCGGCGGTCTGTGGCGGGGAGTCTGTGATTGCAGAAGGGGACATTGACACTCAGCAGTTTTCGGGGGGGAGGAGACCTAAATGTCACGAGTATAAATATGAATGGATGCTGATTCGTGTGATGAGATCTCCTGAATCGATCCTATGTTGGCAACGGATGTCGGCGTGAGGGAGCGAAAGGGAATGGATTTGGTTGTGCCTGGTACACCGTCTTCCATATAAGTACTTGGAAACAGGGTATATTTGATGAACCTTAAACAGTATCCCAAGGACGGACTTCCGCTCACAAGCACCGGGATATTGTGTTGCCTTGCATTCCACGGCGCATACTGGGCGGTTCCAAATGCAGCAAATCCGACGCCTGTTAGTGGCTAGTTTCGGGGTCGGGTCTCCTCTGATACAATGTCTGACCCGGCACACATTCGTGCTGGGCGTCATCCTGGTCTCGCCTCGATCCTTAGCAGATGGTGCCGAAAGTGGAAGGAGAGGTTGGCGGCGGGTTGAACAGAACCGTGTGTTGAGATGTAATCGCGTGCGGAAACTCGCCGGCCGAGCAGATGGCCGTGGTGAGCCGAGATAAGCCGTCCCTGGCCGGACCATGGGCGCGGCGCGGCTTGACGATCCCCACCATGCTTCGGATGCTCCAGGCTATGCCCGCTATCCCAACTGGTACTTGCCTCCTTGCCCAAGAACAAAGGATGTCAGAGCTGTAGCAATCGCAGCCGGTGTTTCCGTCACTCTCTGGTAAACCGAGGGATGGTACAATGTGTGTGTGCGTGCGGGCGCGCGTTACCCACTACAAATGACGGCATTGCTTATCGCTTCTCCTTTGAAACCCTTCCATAGCCGTTGGTGTGCGGAATGTTCAGACGCGCTTCGGTTACCCGCTGCATCCGCTCCAGCAACATTGTCTGATAAGTCTCCGAGAGTCGCCGCGCAAATTGTCAAGTGTTTCCAGTGCGCGGTTCAAAAACAGTCGGCCATTCGGAGAACCCTCTCCCAATAACAGGTTATCAACTTATTCTGAGCCAGCCCTCCAAGAGAAAGACGAACGGCATACTTCGGGATTGATAGCTACCTTTCAACAAATACCGAAACCATGGCGGTCGTGGGATTGAGCCAGCACGACGTCAATGTGCTCGACAAGATCAAAGATCCTGAATCCGATCCCTCAGCCAACATCCTGCTCGATCCGTCGCTTCCTCGCGACCCTCAAATCACCGACACATCCGTCTACGAGCGTGTCATCCAGAAAGAGAGGGAGATTGTCCTGTCTATGCAGCAGCTGGAGCTCCAATTGGCTGGCTTGAGACCAAAGACGGCGATTGAGCCAGTCCAGGAGTACAGGGCCCTCTTATCGAAGCTGGAGGGTTTCATCTCCGAGTACCCCAACTATGCCAGCGCCAGAAACAACCGTGTGCAGGCACTTCGACGCCTTTATGGGGACACATTGCTACTGGCAGAGGCGCCTGCAACCAGTCAGCGGCTTGTTGAGCATCCTGACGTTGCTGAAATGAGCCTCCAAGCCAAGGTCGCCCTGGAAGACATTGAGAGATCCATCGTGCTTCTGACACCCCGTACAATTTACGGCGCCATGTCGCCCCAAGCGGCTAAGACCTTGTCTCTTGCCTATACACAGCGAGCAGCCATATACCACATGACCGCAAAGCTGGTGCCCCGCTTCAAGGTGCGAGTGGACGAGGAAAGACGTGAGAGTAACTGGAGCAAACTTGAATTCGAAGAGGCGGCGTCGCGCGACTTTGCTTTGGGCGGCAGGTATGGGAATGACATAGCCAAAGGTTTGGCAGTCAGCACAAACCCAACGGCGAAGCTGTGTGGCCAGATGGTCCGAGAGGCGATGAAGAAGGAGTACGGCCCTTCATTCGGTGATTAAAGATACACAGATATAGACCGCGAGAGACCGCGTCTCCATGAACCATGTTGTACTGCTGTGCATCGCGCTTTCTCCCTTGAGCTCTCGTCGTGATATGCAGAAATCCAGATTCAAGAGGAAAACTTTGAGGTTCTTAGTCGCCTGTGTGACACATGCTCGGGTCAGTCCAGTCCACGAAGAGAGGCCGAAGCTATTTTATTCAGCAATAGGGAATAACATGCCTCTGGGCAGCGGCGATAGTCTCCTGAGTCGTCCTGCCTTTCTCTTTTTCCTCACGATTGATTCGCGTGGCAGCAGCACCAAGACCAATGACCAGTGCGAAGACGGGGTCTGCGACCTTTGAGATAATGTAGGCTGGAGGGGCGGCCATTGTGTGCAAGAAGGGATCGCCTTGAGCTTTAGGGTGGACAGAGTGCGAGTAGAAATGTAGTATGTCGTCGTTATCGAGCCTCGGGAACTGGTGCGAACAACGCCGACCCAAGGCGCCCTGCCCAGGTACCTACCTACCTGGGTATTGCCTTACAGAGACAGCACAGACGCTCGGACACGACCGCGGCGGGTGGGGTGGGACGGGACAGCCTGAAAGAAGAGGCTTGATAGTCACGTGATTAAGCACGTGCCTTTAGGTCGAAAATCACCCACACGTCGCAGTCGAAATTTCAATTTCGCGCTACAACGAACATTTCGTAGGCAAGCGGTCCGTCGACAATCTCACCTCAGCACGCCCAAAGCCCCGACAACGCAGGTCACCATGAAGTTCCTTAAGGTCGGCAGAGTCGCCATCATCACCCACGGCCGCTACGCCGGCAAGAAGGTACGAACTCAGTCGAATATCTGCGAGCAGCGCACGCAATCCCTCCTGTCGAGGGGGATGGAAATTTCACGTCGCCGGACGAAGATAGGAGGTACTGGGTGGGGGATGTGCATCGCGAAGACGAAACGAAAGAGGAGGACTGCGATCGATCAAAGCTCATTCGACGACCCCGACGACGACGCTGAAATTTCCAATACCGCTCGACTGGGAGAAATTGCTGTTCAACTTGGATACGAGACCAGACAGTACTGACGTCCGATTTATTTTTAGGTCGTCATCATCCAGCCTGTCGACTCCGGCAACAAGGCTCACCCCTTCGGCCACGCCCTCGTCGCCGGAATCGAGCGCTACCCTTCCAAGATCACCCGCCGCATGTCCAAGACCCGCCAGGAGAAGCGCAACAAGATCAAGCCCTTCGTCAAGCTTGTCAACTACAACCACTTGATGCCCACTCGCTACACTCTTGAGCTTGAGGGCCTCAAGGGCGTCGTCTCCAACGACACCTTCAAGGAGGTCACCCAGCGTGAGGACGCCAAGAAGACGGTGAAGAAGGTTCTGGAGGAGCGTTACACGAGCGGCAAGAACAGATGGTTCTTCACGCCTCTGAGTATGTGATACCTTACCGTCCGTCAAGGGCATTGTGCATGGCATCGCCTCGGTTCAAGGGTGACAAATGCGCATGAGCACCTAGCTAACTCGCAATAGGATTTTGAAAAGGGAATCCGTTTCTGCAATCGTCAACAGGTCGGGGAGTTGGGCTGGCTTGTAAAGAGCATCAATTGGCATCTGAGGTCCTCGGTTTAAGGGCTCCCAATGAGAAACCATTGAAATCAAGACATTTGCCTGTGATACCTCAAAAGGTGTGGATTGAGTTACTGTGACCGAAGAGAGTGATAGAAAGGTCTTTGATGACTGATGGGCACAATTCAGCCCTCGGCCGTGGGAGACGGCCACGATCAATGAAAATGAACACCTCAAGCAAGCCAAATTCAGTCTCTCATCGTTCGTGAATGGGGTTTATCACACACTTGGCAACCGATCCCACTGTCTCGGTAGCTCAAGGTCAACCTCTCGTGTGTTCCAATGGTTTGCAGCAAGCCGCGGCATGCGCACGCCGAAAGCTTGCATAGTCTTGGTGCAAGACGGGATTTTGGGTACAGCTCCATGCCATATTTAACGGAGCAGCATTCGCCGTAGAATATCGAACCCCTTCAAAGAGGCCACCTCAGCATGACTGTGCTGAAGCAACCACACATACTTCGTGTGGCTCTACCGTCTCTGCAGTCGTCGTCACCATCTCTTATCATCATCTTCAACGTCGTGGCTATTTCTACCTTGTACTTTTATTGACTCTATGAGCTTTTGAGTGCAAACCAAAAGTGGGGGAAAATCAGCCGTCGGTTTACAATACTCCAACTTGGACTTCTTAATGCATACCAGCATATTGCGCCTCGGCATGCACACTGCATCATGTAGATGCCCTAGACATTTTGGTTCAAGTTTTTGTATCATTGCGTACGTACATGTCTATATCTTCGCCGTCTAGAGTACATCAGATTAGAACTTCATGAGGCGACCCATGCAACCTAGACCCTCTGCGCTCTGCGCCTTTGCTCTATAGCTGTACACGTGGTAGTTTCCCAAACAAACGTTCCGATCTCCTCCGGATTAAAAAGAAATGGGGTCAATGGGCGCAGGATGAAGAGAAGCTCGTAATATGTACTCTGAACAGGGTAATTTCGTCGCGGAAGAGAATCTGGTATCGTCACATCTCTACGCTTACAAGTAGGAAATGGTAGGCCAAGGAGATTGCGTCTATCCTGTAGCCTATGCCCTGCTGCTGCCGAAATGGCTGTTGACTTCGTTGATCAGGTTGTGGGGGTCGTACTCGGGAGCGTATGTGGGTGCCAGGCCCCCAAGCAGCGTGAAGAGGACGAAAGCAGAGAGCACGATGATGCTAAGCTTGCGCAAGATGGGCTTGCGCTGGCCGAAGTCGGCCCACTGGCGGCCGGCCTCGCCCATGTAGCCCTTGATTTGCTCGTAGCCGAGCTTGTAGTAGACCATGCCTCCAAGGGCGATGCTGTAGCCGAAGAACTGCAAACCAGTAACCTGCGTGCCCCAAATCATCATTGACGCAACGACGAGCATTACGTCCTTGAGAACACCGCAGAGGGTCAGGACCAAAGAAGAGGTCTTGCCGATCTGTTGACTATGGTAAGCACGTGAATGTTTCCTTGCTGTGCACAAACACTTACCAAGAAAACGACGGAAACGTTCAACAAGAAGGCACAGAGTCCGTTCAGGAAGAAGGTGAAGAGTCCGACGTTGTAGACCTGTTCCATGCTGACCTTGGGAATTTCCCATACGAGGGCAACAGCCAAGTTCATGACAGCACAGACGGGAGCGAAGTAGTAGACAGACACGAGGGGGTCCATCTTGAAGTCGGCAGAGCTGAGCAGGCGCTGGACCATGGTGAGCCGCAGGGCCTCGAAGATGACACCACCAATCTGGTAAATGACACCGATCCAAACGAACTTAATCTCTCCCATCGAGGCAATAATGACACCGACAACGATGATGGAGACGTTAAGGAAAACCTTGAGGTTGGGCTGGGAGACACCGAGGGCCCATCCAGACAACAGAACGGCGACGGGTGTGGTGGCCTATGATTGTTAGCGGTTGGGTGTTGAATGTCGGGTCATGGAGTTCCTACTTTGAGCATTTGGATGAAGGCAACGGAGAGATACAGGTAGGTCAGATTGCCACAGATCAAGCTCAAGCTGAAGAACACGCCAATAGGCACGATGGCCCGCATGTAGACACGACCAGTCATCTTGACCGACTTGCGTCCGTCGAGAACAGTAGTCCAGCGCGCGAGAATCTGGGTCATAATGGTCGCGAAGGTCAAGTGGTAGGTCGTCAGGATAACCGGGTAACCTGTGCTCGATTAGCCTTGTCGGCGGTGATCGCTTGTCAGAGGAATCTGGCTTACGGAAATTGAGGGTGTCGAGAATCCATTTGTTGAAGAGAATAACGGAGGAGGACAGAGAGATCCAGACGCTGGGATTCCAAGTCAGCAAAACTTTGCGAAGGGCCACTACTTTGAACTAAGCAATTGTTTGGTTTCTTCTTACATGACGTATAGCGCAGGGTGAATGGCAGCCTTGGGAGGCTGGGACTTCTCGAGGTCTGGGTTCGTCGTGGGCAAGATAGAGCCGTTTTCTCCACGAGGGACCTCGCCCGAGACGCGCGTCTTCTCGTCGGCGCCCATTGTGTCGGTACGGTGATGCGGTGTGGTGGGAGAGAGGACACGGTGATGAGGAGGACGTCTGAGGTTAAGATGGAGGGTCGAGGGTGGTGAAGGTGGTGAGGGCGGTGATGTTGGTGTTGGCGGAGCAATTTGATACAGCTCAGATGCCCCCCCCCCAAAAAAAAAAGGACAGGACGCGCAAAACGAGAGCGAGCGAGCGGACGGGACGGCCAAGCACTCGTTAAAGGTGTCGTGGGGTAGCGACAGGTACTTTAACAATATGCAATTCGGGGGTCCCAGGGGTAAATGGTAACAGACACCGGTTTCTGGCCTGAGCCGCGACTAAACCTTGGCTAAGCACGGCTTTGGGTTGCAACTGGTGGTAGCTAGGGAAGAAACGAAGAAGGGAACCAGAAGAGAAGGCTTTGGCTGTGCGGGACTCTGAGGGATCGAGTTTAAAAAGGAGGCTGCTTGAGGGTGAAGAGGTTTTTTTTTTTTTCTTTTTTCCCTTCGCCTTGGTTCGCCTCTACGTGTTTGGTCCTTGTCCTCCGGGAAGGGGAGAGGGGGGAAAAGGAGGAGAGTGGGAGGGGTGTGTGGGAGGCTCAGTCGGGGTTGGTGCAGGTGCAGCAAGATAGATACCTATGTGTCGGCAATTATTAAAATAAAATAAAAATAAAAAGTACCACCCAGGAAGAGGAGGGGAAGGGAAGGGGGACGAGAGGGACAATCTTTCCTTTACCCTTCCTGCCTGCTTGTGAGGTACCTGCACTCGAACTGATTGACCAGGTTCTGGGATAGCTGGGAAGAGGCGACCTTCTCCTGTTGCTCTGGCAGAGAACACGGTCTGGTTCTGGAAATTGAGGTTCACGTTGACGCGATGAAGCCCGCCCAATCCAGGATGCGACAGACAATGGACCCAGTAGAGGCACCTGCCGACCTGCATCGATGCACAGTCACCGATACTTGACGGAGTGGGCCCTGAGAGCCCCCGACAGGTCGCAAGTAATGCCAGCCGGAGCGCTGGCCGAATGTAGCTGGTACGTGAGCCACTCTGAGGGGACCACCGTGGTACGCCACCCTCTCAGGGGCTGCAATGGGCCTAATATTAGTGCTGCCAATCTTGGATAGGGGCCGCAAATCAAGCTCTGCCCGCCCACCCACGTTCTGGTCCTTGGCATTTCACCACCTCTTCATCTACAGTCCCACTAAGTCAACCCCCCGTGATATTACTTTACATGATAAAACACAGGAACTTGGAAGGTCGGAACAACGTGGACGCTCATCGACCCCTCTGCGCCTTTCGCATAGATGTCTTTGATGACTGGATGGTAGCAGCGGCCCGCACATGTGGTTTCGCCTCTCAAAGGAGCCTCTCCCCGGCGTCGCCTCGCCTCATGTCGCCGCGGCTGTGGACGTGAACGTGACATGGTTGAACAATGCCTGCATCGGCAAACAAACAGAGCCCGGCCCAAGAAATTGCCTTCCACCTCGTGCGGCTGGTAATGTTTTCTATTCTCCCAATCTCTCTAGCCTGACAGAGATCCCGTTTCGTTCCCGGCCGAGCCAGGTCTTATCGAGATCCATGGCCGTCAAATACCTACCTATCCGTATCACCAGCAAACGGCCGAACAAAAATAAGCTAGAAGGGCCAGCGAAGAAAAGAAACCCTCGCCCGTAATTGCTCCGAACCTATTTTGGCTACATTCGAGCTGCTGCAGCTGTGGCAAGACTAACGCAAGGTGCGGACTCAATCAACTCCAGACCTGCGCTTGCTTTGCCTACTGGTTACAGGGAGTCGCTGTGGCGGCAAGGAGAGTTAATCTGATGCTCGCGGCCGAGGTTGAGGCTCGCCGTACCTTACCTGTGACTGGCAATTCTTCAATTTCATGACAGACAATGGCAGGCCGTCCCAGTGGCATTCATGATCGCCAGCGACTCCCACGAGTCGTGACTGGGTGGGACCCTTGACGTCCTGCCTGCCTGATATCAACGCCAAATGCGAGGTGCTGATTATGATGCTGAAGCTCCTTCGACGAGACCCTTCCTTTGCGGACCGATTCCGTGAGGCGTCTGGCTGAACGCGTCGATACTGGCAATGACGTCCCGGGAAACGGCTGCCGGGACGAGGGTTGGTGTACGATGCTTCAGGCCCTCCCCCGGCACAGCTGCCGCCTTACTTAAAGTAAGAATACGAAGATGGGATGCCGTCAACGACCTCGCACGCCGCACCCGCCTGGCTCCTTCGACTGCCTCAACGACCCCTCTTGGTTCTCGCAGACACCAGATCGTGCGCACCGGCCGCTTGGATCACGGCCCCCGGGAGTGGTACTTTGAGGCTGCCGCCTTCATTCGTAGGGCTCCATCTTCCCTTTCCAAGTGTCATCGCCCGAGACTCTCGGGCCCGTGAAAGGTTCATTCCATCTCCCGTCTTCGGCCAGGTCTCACTTCAGCCTTACTCCGAACGGGCCTTGCGTGGCTGCCACACTCGCCGCATCAAGCCATGCCGTTGTGCGGATACCACTGGGCCAAAACCCACCCGTGGCGCGTGGCATGCAATTCGGGTCACTGCAGTGGGAGCTGCCTGCATCCATTGCCTGCCTTGCAACTGTCGCTGGCTGCGTCTCTAAATTGTAAAGCACGACTTGGAGAGATATGCAAGTCAGCGGTCGTCAACATCATCGGATCTTGCTGAATCGACATCGATTGTCGAGTATAGTACTAATAGGTTGCACTTCCAGCGTTCTATTGACCGTAGCAGGTACAAGGACTAAGTATCCCTCTGAAGGACAGGTTTAAGCGTCAACCTGTATCTCGGTCATCGGACGAAAGTCTGCATAATACCCAATCAATCCTCCTTTGCAACCACAGAAGGGCTTACAAGTTACGACTTCGACACCAAGCATTCTGTCAGCATACGTCTCCACCATATTCTTCAACTGATGCTACTGTTAATAGAAATGGCTGTTTGGAATGCGTCCTGAATCAGTGGCTGACCAAGTCGAGGTTCATGCGGCGCGTCAAACCGACCCGACCGATCTACAAGAGAGATCCAGTTTGTCTGTTTCAGAGTCTTGATGAGATGGAGCCCTAATCCTTGCAAGGATGCCGGGCTGGCCTCTCGAACAATTGTCTCGTTCCGGGAATCGGCCGTCATTCGACAGAACTTCCTCGCCGCAGTGGGGAAGACACGCACGCTCACAAACATGCCTATCCGTACTCTGTAATGAGTACTGACTGCCGCTGCGTACTCTATGTCCGTACCAAGGTTCGCCAACTGCAGGCTACTCAACTCAACTCTGATTTCTCTCATTAGTACTCAACACCTGCCACCAGCACCACCACTGACGGGCCGATGGGCTCGTTAGTATCTTGGTGATCGGCCCTCACAGCCTCATTTGCTACTCTGCTCCGCAGGTTAGCGGCAGGGGCAATCCCGCATTGGGATGCAAATGTCAATCACCAACGCAAAGAGGCAGCAGGGGCTCCAGGACGGCGTCTGTTTGTAACAACTACCGACGGGTCGAAATTGACTCGGTCTACGGATACCGCGTACTCCATCAACATTCCAACTGAGACCCAGCGGTGACGACAACGGTCAGGATCTGACTGACGGAGGACAAAGGCGGGAAGTTTGTCTTCTTGTAGATTGCCAGACACTCAAACCATGGCATCTGGCCCGAGTGGCACTACCCCTGTTGTCAATGAATTACCCTTGCTCATTTCACCAACAAGCTCAACCGCCCGTCCTGGTCCTCGACCTCGCCCTCGCCCTCGCCCTCTCCTTTGCCCTCGTGGGGGGATGGGCATGGCACGGAACGGCAAGACAAGCCCAGGCATGGCACAACGAGCAAGCAGAAAATAAGAAAGGCCGAAATCAATTTCTCGAGCGACGATCTCTTGCCGAGAGGCGAGATGCAGACCACATTGCACCAACGCGGGAGACAACGATATCCCTGTCCATATCTTGATTGGCGACGCACGAGGTTGATGAAAATGAGCAGATGGAACATGGGCTCTTTTTTTCTTCTCCCCCCGGTCCCGAGCAGGCGATTGGAGCTCCAAGTTTCCAACTACCATCCTCATCTAAGATACCGGACCTCTGATCTCTGAACTTGGCTTCCTTGGGTAACGTGCGGGTAGAGGCGACGGGGAGACTGAAGCACACAGAAAGCACAAACGGCGCACCCGCCGTTCCATTTGGCTCCGGCAGTCTGACTGGCGGCCGATGATGTCCCGACGCCAACGTCAATATGTATTCGTAACTTCTTTCGGTCCTGTCAATTCGTCGACGACTCAAGTCAACAAAGGCCGCGTACTCGACTCAGTCAGTACTCTGGAGGAATGGCCGACTTCTCGCCAAACCGAAACGGTACCAAAGCCGGCGTTCACTCGTCCAATGCTACGCATGACTGATGATCTTGGACTCTGGGGTTGGTGGTCTGAACAACCGAACAAATCAAGCTTGGTTTGCATCATGGATCGATGGTCAGCTGCAGAGTGCCGGTGAAGGTGGGATTGCGTTCAATCGAAAGAGATTGCGCTGGGCAGGGTCCCGTCCTCCAGCGTCGTTACAACTTGTTTTGTGGATGGATGACTCTTTCTCCCACTCTTGCTCGTGCGCCCAAGAAAGAAAAAAGGAAAAAAAACTCTGAAGAGAGGAAAGGTCGGCGGGTTGCTCCATGTCACCATGATGGTTCTCTAGCACGCAAAAGACAAACAGACAAGTTGACGTGGACTGCCTAAAGTCCCGGACAACAGCCAAAACGAGAGAAACCTCCTTCGACCGGTCGCGCCAAACAGTCTTTGGTTCAGTAAGGTCTCGGGTATCTAACCTAGGTAAGGCACCTTACCTTTAAGTGAGGTGCCTACCTTAGGTAAGATAGGTAGGGTATTGAGCGCTGGCGGCAGCGGCAGCGTTAGCGGCGAACACTGAACGCAGAGGCAGGCACCGACGCACACGCAAACGCGCAAACACGCAAACACCATGACAGCGATGTAGCTCCCACCAAGTCTGAGCGATATGTCGGAAAACAGCTGCCAGACTAGGAAATGGAGGCGAGAGAACGTGTGAGTGTAAATTGGCAGTGGGTTCGGCTCGGGACATGAGAAAATATTGGTGCAAGCCACATCAACAAACCCACTCCTGCACAGCTACAGGCATGATATGTCTTGATGTTTTAGACGAGAATTACGCCGCTTGCTGTCAACGGGGAAGCGGTGTCGGCACCAAGTTGCAGAGACAGCGGTCAAGTTAGTAGGTGATGGCTTCAGGAGCAGTCAAAATCTACAACAGCAAATCATTGCCCCGTAACGAGCACCGATAGCCAGAGTCGTTGATTGAAAGAATATGGTTGGATGACAAGCTGGGTATGGAGGGCGGACGGGTCAAGGGTGTCGACGGGATGGACCACTCGGGTCCCTTGCTTTTACAGCGGCAAGACAAGGAACCTTGCACAGGTTGCGTTGATACCTTCCTTTCCCTCGAGGTTGGTGCAGGAATTCTTGCCAACGGCTCTGCTGTCCAGGAGGCGGTCAACAGCTGCCTATGCCATCGGCTTGGCGGTCTGTCACAGAAAATGATTGCCTGGGTAGGTCACGTCAGGGTCGGGACGAAGGGGCAGGCGTGCAACGCGACGGGGCATGCCGCATCAGGGCAGATTGGAGCTTCATCAATTATAATGATGACTGGCCATGGGGCTGTTTGTCTTCATGTCAACGCCGGAAACCGGAAGGCTGGATGTACACCAACTTATTAGTGAGGTATGGACGAACGAAATTGAATGGTGATCCGGGCACCCAGTGCGGTATGGGCGAGTATTTTGTTTCCCCCGATGCGTGGGATGCGTAGGTAGGTTGTTTACTCTATATTAGTAGAATGTAGATGAATCCACCAGCCATCTCATTGATTCAATGGACCGTGAGGGTAATTGATGAGGAGCAGGAGGAGAAGGCCGGGACTGGGACTGGGACCGGGACCTGAGGCGGGGATGAGGACGGGGACAGGCAGGAAATCTTCGGTTCCACGCCCCCCTACTAGTGCAATGGGAACGGGTTGACGGGTGTGTGTGCGTACGTGGTTTATGGACCATGGGGCAAGGAAGCCCGGGAATTCTGGGAACGTGTCCTCGAGTCTTTGGGGAAGCGAGGGCAAGCAGCCTCCACAGGCATCTCCAGTTCCCAGTTTCCTGACGGCCCAGAGGGAAAAGACCAGACCAGACCAGACCAGACCGCAGCTCACTCGAGTGGAGGGACCCGTTCTCATCCCACCCGAAAAGCCGACCTGGTATGATGCTGGATTGAACAATTGACAGTTGGTTGACTGAGTGAGCGTGGTGAGAACGGTCGCCATGGACTTTCACATATGCAACTGAGAGATTCTGGTGTTTCTGTTTCCAAGCGTCTGTCTGGTCTATTGACAACCCGTGCTTC
The DNA here is from genome assembly GCF_026319265.1 of Colletotrichum chrysophilum. Classification (NCBI taxonomy): domain Eukaryota; kingdom Fungi; phylum Ascomycota; class Sordariomycetes; order Glomerellales; family Glomerellaceae; genus Colletotrichum; species Colletotrichum chrysophilum. The sequence goes on along the minus strand of NW_026517498.1, from coordinate 23,561 downwards.
TTCTCTCCCTCGTCCTTTCACTTCTTTTTGTCTTGTTCTCCTTCTTTCTTTCCTTCTCCCTTCCCCTCTCCTGTCTTTCTAAGTAGCCCCCCCCCCCTTTTTTTTTTTTTTCCCCTTTCCCCTCCCCTCTCTCTCCCTCTCTCTCTTTTTTCCCACCTCACGTCACGTATCATCTAGGTCGTTTGCTCAAGCCACCCTACATGACATCTCACAGGTACCTATGTACCTAAGGTAAGGCACGGATGGATACTTTGCCGCCTCAAACCAACCGGACACGCAGTTGCAAGTCTGTAACCACAGGTGGGCCTACAAGTTCCATTGCCTACCTAGGTAAGGTACAGTGTAAGTGCCGCTATTGGGAGGCTGGAATCGTGGTGTCATTGTGGTTGCTGGCTGGAAAAGCTTCCGGCCTCCACTGTTGTGGGTGTACACAGGTCACTCACCTTACTAAGGTTGGCATCTGTCGGCACCCCCTTACTGCAAAACACACACATTACCTGTGGCTGTTTTTGCACACCTGCATCGCCGCTGTCTCTAGGTTGTTTCTTCTGCAACCGCATTGCAGCCCTCGTCCGCCGCTGCATGGCACATGTGGCTGTCGACAGGGCAGAGCAGGGTTGAAAGAGAGGAGGATAATAATAAGTAAGGGAGGCGGATGCGGATGCGGAAGCGGAAGCGGAAGCAGCGCAAGGGGGCCGGCGTGGGTACACAGCTTGCTGCCAGGCCTCGCCATTGCGTTCCCCGTCGCAGTCCAAATTGCAGTGCAATGCAGGCAAGGCAGGTAAGGTAGGTAAGTCGGCAGTCGCAATGTGCCCTGGTCCCTATTACCTTCTAGTCTTTGTGCGCTTCGGAACTTGGCTAGCTGCTCGTGCGAAATCAGTCGAGAAGCTGCCCTGGAAACAATTGGGTACTCAGGTAAGTACCTTACCCAAAGTGTAGGTAAGGTAGGCAGGTAGACAGCTAGACAGATAGGTAGTAGGTATATTAGACACCGCCAAGACATTTCAAGATGCCTCTAATTAGCACGACACACGCACAATCACTTACCACCTCGCCTTGCCCAGATAGAACACCTGACAAAAGCATCCCGTCCACATATCGATGTCTGCCTAGACACCTCACCTTACCTTTAGTTACCTTATAATGGAACATGCTTAGTTACTATGCGGCCGGTGCACCACTTCTATGGACAGATGGTTGCTGGTGTCGTGGTGATGCTTGAATGCCTGCCTTATGTGTCTACCTGTGAACGTAGCAAACATCCATGCCCAGCCTGGTGGTTCGCCATGGTGGCATCTTATCATCCGTCAGCGGGCGACCACCACCACCATAAGCACGACGCCTCATCTCACCGTTCCTGCGGCTCCCGACCCGACCGTCCTACGGCGGTACAGGAAGGGTGGAAGGGTCTGCCGCACCTCCAGCACACCTCACCTACCTCGAAAGCAATGACCAGGGGGCCCCGCCATTACCCCTGTCCCAAGTAATAATTTTGGCCCCTCCATCACAGCAGTCGGTCCCCTTTTCTTTCGAACCAGTCGAAACCCATATCTACAGCAACGGCCACGACTGATGCCACGCGCGACCTCCCTCCTCCTCCTCTCTTTGCTGCCAACTCCCTCACCTCCTCCCGAGTCTCAATTCCTCTTGAATATCCCTCCGCTGCTATCTCGCGAGCTGTGCCATCGCCAGACCTACGAGAGCATTGCCTTGCTGCGCCATTTCTCGTCTTCTAGAACCAAGTTGTAGCATCATCATTACTTCCACAACCCCCACCATGGCTGACATGTGAGTATCTTCTCTGCCTTTCTAGCACCCCCGAATCGCTGGTTCTCGTTCCAGAACCTCACGGCCTCTCTTGCGGCATGCATGGGACTTCCAATTGAAAGAACTCCTGCTGACCGTCGCCTCTGCAGTAACGTTGATGTCTTGGTTATCGGCGCCGGCCCGACCGGTCTTGGTGCTGCGAAGCGTCTCAACCAGATCGTGAGTTCTCACCGCCAGATTGCACACCTACCCCTGTCACTTCGAATGCGCATATTGACCGATTCCTGCAGAACGGCCCCTCATGGCTGCTCGTTGACTCTGCCGATAGGGCTGGCGGTCTTGCCTCGACCGATGTGACCCCCGAGGGCTTCGTAAGTGCTTCCTACACAGCGAGCTTTGCTCAGCCTTGCGCCGACGCCTTTTGACCAGAATCTTTCCAGCTCTACGATGTCGGTGGTCACGTTATTTTCTCCCACTACAAGTACTTCGACGACTGCATCGACGAGGCCTTACCCAAGGACGATGACTGGTTCACCCACCAGCGTATCTCCTATGTCCGTTACAAGGGCCTTTGGGTACCCTACCCCTTCCAGAACAACATCTCCATGTTGCCAAAGGAGGACCAGGTCAAATGCATGAACGGCCTTATTGACGCTGCCCTCGAGTGCCGCGTCGCCAACACCAAGCCCAAGGACTTCGACGAGTGGATTCTCCGCAACTGCGGTGAGGGCGTTGCCGATATTTTCATGCGCCCTTACAACTACAAGGTTTGGGCTGTTCCTACCACCAAGGTAAGAAGCTTCAAGCAAACTAGGATGTATCAAGCACGTCAGATCACTAAACTGTGCCCCAGATGCAATGCCAATGGCTCGGAGAGCGTGTCGCTGCCCCCAACCTGAAGCTCGTCACCGAGAACGTCGTCCTCAACAAGGTCGCCGGTAACTGGGGTCCTAACGCCACCTTCCGCTTCCCCGCTCGCGACGGTACCGGTGGTATCTGGATCGCTGTTGCAAACACTTTGCCTCAGGACAAGATCCGCCTGGGCGAGAAGGGCTCCGTCGAGAAGGTTGACGCTCAGGGCAAGGTTGTCACTCTCAAGGATGGCACCACTGTCAAGTACAACAAGCTCGTCTCTACCATGAACGTAGACCAGCTCGTTGAGAGGATGGGCAACCAGGAGCTTGTCAGCCTGTCCAAGGGTCTCTTCTACTCTACTACCCACGTCATTGGTGTCGGTCTCCGTGGCGCCCGCCCTGAGCGCATTGGCGACAAGTGCTGGCTGTACTTCCCTGAGGACAACTGCCCCTTCTACCGCGCCACCATCTTCTCCAACTACTCTCCGTACAACCAGCCCGAGGACAGCAAGAAGCTGCCCACCCTCTACTTGGCCAACGGCAGCAAGGCTGAGTCTACCGAGGCCAAGGAAGGCCCCTACTGGTCCATCATGTTGGAGGTTTCCGAGTCTTCCATGAAACCTGTCGACCAGGAGAAGATCCTCGAGCAATGCATCCAGGGTCTTATCAACACCGATATGATCAAGCCTGAGGACGAGATCGTTTCCACATACCACCGCCGCTTCGACCACGGCTACCCCACTCCCTCGCTCGAGAGAGAGGGCGTCCTCAAGGACCTCCTGCCTAAGCTTCAGGACTTGGACATTTACTCCCGTGGCCGCTTCGGCAGCTGGAGGTACGAGGTCGGCAATCAGGACCATTCGTTCATGCTCGGTGTTGAGGCTGCCGACAACATTGTGAACGGTGCCGTCGAGCTCACGCTCAACTACCCCGACTTCGTCAACACTCGCCGCAACGAGGAGCGTCGTCTGGCTCAGTCGTACAACTTTGCCTCCAACGCCAACGGCACAGCACTCCCCTCGCACAGCAAGTAATGCTGTGGCGTATGGGCAGAAGCCGTAAGATAGGAATGGGCTGATATTTTCGTCTTATCGCTGTGAAGCATTAGAAAGCATGGACATGACCAATGAAAGGCGGCAAGCTCAGGGGAGATGGAGCTTTGGCTAAGCATATAAAAATACCTGGGAGTTTTGTTGAATGAGGGGGATTGTTTTGCGCCATACCCACGATGTAGATGAATCGTGCGCATATGTATGCGTAGGGCTTCAGCGAGCCCTGTCAAAAGGGAAAGCTATATAGAATATAGATATCTTTGACATGTACTTTTGATACCATCTATTTTCGCGAATGTCACTTGACACGTGCTGGCGACTGAGAGGATGAAATAAGGTAAGGGGTGTTGGATGACGGGTCCTGTAGTCCCGGTGGAGCTCTGCTCTGCACAGCATTCTAGCCATCAGTTGCTAGCTATCAGGTACACTGGATTTACCTAGTGCTAGTTCCCTGATAATTCACCAACCTTGTAATGAGTGAGATTGGATTTACCAGTTTCATGCCGTTGGCGAAGCGCCTTGGTCGGTCACGTCTTTTGTTGCAACCATGGGCGTGGAGAAACCAAGTTTAAGCATGGGACGGTTGGAAGGCGGCGGTGTTTGGGAGAGTTTCTTGGTCCAAGGTCTGCGTGGTTTGTTGCAGCGAGTGCAACACTTCAGTCAGGACCGATTTCACTTTGCGGGAGGGACAGGGTTTTCGAAGTGCGGCTTTGGCGGCAGGATGAAGGTGGTCGCGAGTGACATCATTTGGGGTCCGAACCTCTGGCAAAGACATGCCCATCTCGACGTTTTGCTCTCCGAAGGGGGAGAATGCAACAGTGTCGCGATTCAGGCCTTGAGTTGAGCGGGACGGATATTTACCGAAGGGCTATTTCGATTTGGATGTACCTGTGGACGAGTCGTGACGACTCTGTTGAGAGCCCTAGATTGGCAGAAACAGGCGGTCAAAGGAAGGAGGCCGAGAAGACGGCGGTTTGGCCGGAGCAAAGAGGGAGCAAAGACACAAAGCGATTCAATGCTAGCCGCGGTGAGCTGTCCCATTGTAGGCAGAGACCATACCGTGGAGGGCTATAAAAGACAGGCCAACCAACCCGAGCAGGTCGCTCCGCGCCTGCCAATCATTGCCCTTTCGTCTGGCCGTCACTCTGTTCGGCTTGACTGAGTGTGTACTCCAGTGTTGTCTCCCGTCTGCAAAGATGCTGACATATTTGACTGTTCTGACTGTTGGACCTCCAGCTACCTACCTAAGGTCACCTCAGCCTTGACTCAATAAAGTCACCTATGTATCCCTGGGTTTGGGGCGTCTTCCAAGGCAACAAGCTGTCACAGTGATGCCTCAGTGTGTATCTGTAAGCTGGTTGATAGGTGCCAAACACCGGTTGTGTCCCACCTACAAACCTGATTCTGATGTGCCTGGCCTTAGATGGTATGGGGTCTTTGGGGAGGGGGTTGAGCACCTCCATTACCTACCTGGGCACCTACCTAGGTACTTACCTTGCCTATTAACCTCAGGTACCTGCCCGAGGAACGGTATCTTAGCAGCTTTGGTAGGTAGGTACGTAGGTGCCCGGACGGTAAGGTAATGCCCTTTTCTCCGCGGGACATTCAGCCTGGCACCGCTACCGCTGGAGTACCACCACTTCCATGCATGCCTAAAGATTCCTCAGGTGCTTACCTACCTAGGTACCTTACCTCAGGTACCTTACCTCCACCTACCTAGGTACCTAAGGTAGGTAAGGTACTTTAGGTCCGGTCAAGGGGAGCCCAGGTGAGCTGCCGTACCTACCCACGGTGCCTACCTTAGGTAGGTATCCATCCATCACTTCCAGCCCCTGCCTAACCACCGACGACAGCTGCATCTCCCGATCCGTTAGTCGCCGACGACGCCGCCGACGCATCACTAGACGCAGCGTCAACCTCACGCCTCTTCCTAGGGAGCCCGTCGTTGTCCACGCCGCCTTGATTGCGATACTTCAATTAAGCGGCGCCCAGTCTGTTTCACGCGCGCATCTCTATCCTAGAGGCGTAGGGCTGTAGCGGGGCCTTTGCCATAACGTCGCTCACGAATCCACGACGACGACAACGACCAACACCACCACCGCCGCCGCCGCACAGCCAACACCAAATACACTCACTGCATAATTGCACCACGTCCGCCGTCTCACAACACTCCCTTGGGCATTTTGTAAAACCATGAAATGGTCTGCCGCGCCTAGTTGACGCTTTTGACGCCTCCGACCGAAATCGTACAAGCCCTTTTGCGCCAACCGCCGTCACCGAGACCACGAGTTCGTCGCCAACGCCCGCCCGCCCGCCCGTCCCACTGCCTCCTCCAAAAATCGATCTCCCACCCCGCCATCACCATCACCAACACGAATCACCACAAAAGGTCTCCGAGCTCTAGGCTTACGCCTATGACTGACCTCAATGATGGACGGCACTGCCATCGTGTCGGATGACCACTTCGATCCCCCTTCGCGTCTGTTCGAGCGTCTCCGCCAGATTGCTGGTTATACCTGGGATGAGTCCAGACTTCCCTTCCACACATCCTATGACATTTGGTGCGTCCTCCTGCTTGTGCAACCCACCCCAAATATGCGCGGAGCCTTGCTTCTCTGCTACTGTCGATCTCCGTTTAATCTAATGTGCGCTTCACAGGCACGTATGTGGCACCAGATTCGTGTCACCCTATCAACCTTCCTCATCATCCCACCCCGCCTCCAGTCCTGGATCAACCGCGAGACTCCAGTCCGGCCGACCATCACCCTCAGAGCATGCGAGCTCCACGAGCCTGCACTCCGGTCTACCCAGCGATGCTAGCAGCGACTTCTCTGCCACCTCTCCCCCAGCCAGCCAGGCTACTGGTGCCGAAATATCATACATAGAAGAGCCCGTGGTGGCTCGCGTCTCATACCACGTCCTTCGTGAAGAGAGGGCGTTCCATATCGCCAAAAACCTATTCGCTACAGCTGATCCCAATGGCCACCACATTGTCAAGCCACTCGATCTCATCCGTCTCGCGCCTCACCCGGGCGACCGCGGTTCCATTGTGGTTGCAATCTACCAACACCCCGGCCAGAACTACTTGTTTGATTTGATAGACCTGGGACCAGCCTTTTACAAGGCAAGGAAGGTGGATGACAGATATGAAGCTTATCGTAGAGACAAACTTCATCTGAAAGAGCCCATCAACTTACAAGAATTCCTCGATTTCGCGATTGGCGCAAGTCAGTGTCTTGAAATCCTCCACTACGGGCAGGTCATCACCCACGGAGAGATTCGCCCTGATTCCTTTCACTTCAATATCGACACGAATTCTGTCAAACTGATCAATTTTGGTACGGGCACGAGGTCATTCGAGGGCGGCTTGTCGAGTACGTCCTGGTCAAGCTTATCGAAAGAGCTAGGCGCCAAGAACAAGCTCCTCTATATCAGCCCCGAGCAGACCGGACGTATGCCGGCGGAACCTGACAGCCGGACTGATATATACTCTCTCGGTGTCGTTTTCTGGACTTTGCTCACTCAACAGCCTGTTTTTGAGGGGGATACGCCTTTGGACATCGTACAAGGCGTTCTGGGCCGACGGATCCCCAACGTTTCCCAGGTTCGGCTCGATATACCAGACGTCATTGGGCGCATCATACAGAAATGTACAGCGAAGAATGTGGCCGACCGCTATCACTCGGCAAGCGGCCTGAAACATGACTTGTTAAAAGTGCAGCAGTTCTTGACCGACGGTGACTGGCTGGCACTCAAGGAGTGGAAGATTGGAGAGAAGGATATATCATCGTTCTTCATCCTACCTAGTATGATGATTGGGCGTCAAAAGGAAAGAGCAGAGGTCATTAAAGTGATTGAGCGCGTTGCTAAGAGCCATTCTATGAACCAAAAATCGGCAAATAATCGTTTCTCTGACGGATCTCAACTCTCCGCCGAGCTTCCAGACTGCGCAGATCTGTCGAGCGAAGGTGCAAGCTCGGCAGAAGGCACCACGCGACGAAGCGGATCATTCACACACACTACATCCTCAGACCCAAGACAGTCGAAAGCAAGCTTCGTACCGTCAATCTTGTCCGATACTCAGACAATATCCGGAGACACCATCGCATCGTCCAATTCTGGCCCTCTTGGGCGCATGACCAGACCATGGGAGAGGCACCAGTCCGTGTCCATCGAGACCCGGAGCCTTGCTGATGGAATAGGAACACCAACTGACAGCAACCGACACAGTGCTGTCGAGTCATCATCGTCGAGTCTGTCCCGCCAACTAGGTTCAGCCAAGTTCAGGAGACGCGGTCATTGCGAAATTGTCCTTGTGGAGGGTGCCGGCGGGCTTGGCAAGAGCTGTCTGTATCAATCTGTACTTGCGGAAGCCAGACGGAGAGGTTATTGCGCCACGGCGAAATTTGACACAGCTCGCCGAACTGCTTTCGGACCGCTGCTCAAGTTGTTGTCGTCATTGTTCAAACAAGTCTTCGGAGAACGAAACACAGATACGCCATTCCATCAAGCTCTGAAGCAGTACGTACGACCCGTGTGGCCGACCCTCCACAAGGTACTTGGGTTGCCCGATTTCCTTATCGGCGCACTTGACAACTCTTTGCCACGATCTGTATCAATCACTCAAGGTTCCAACCAGACTCGCAACATACGGACGGGGCTCAAAAGACGCGGCTCATCCCCGGGAAGCTCACCCAGCCGCTTGGCGAAGCCTACCGTCATCTCTTCACAAGCCTCTCAAGACTTTTTACGGGCCGGTGGAGCAACAAAGACTATGCGCTTAATGAACACCTTCCTAGATGTCCTCCGCATGTTCACGTCTCACAAATTTATTTGTTTTGTATTGGATGACCTTCACTTTGCTGATGACGAGTCCTTAGAGTTGATTACTCAGATCATTGGAGCACGAATGAAGATGGTCGTCATCATAACATACCGCCCTGAGGAGCTGTCCCCCGAGCGAGTACAGTCCATCATTCAGCCTCCTGAATCTGAAGGTAAGCCTCAACATCGCCTTTTCCGTGCATCGCACACAGTATTCTAATATCGTCCAGAATTTCCTCGGTCGGGCGGGCCGGTCGTTACTCGCATCCGACTAAATCCATTAGGCGAGGAGGAGATAATTCAATACGTTTCGACCACGCTCTGCAGGCCAAAAGAGGAGGTCATGCCGCTGGCCATAGTCATACAGTCGAAAACCGCAGGAAATCCGTTTTATATGCGGGAGATGCTAAGCGCTTGTTACCGGAAAAGGTGCATTTGGTACGACTACAGGGACAGCAACTGGCACTTCGACCTTGACAGGCTTTTTGAGCACTTCCAGGGCGAAAGCGATTACGACATACTTGACACGGGTTTCATTACCAGGAGGCTAAATGAGTTACCCCCATCTTCTCGAGCGATACTTACCTGGGCTGCACTGCTTGGCTCATCCTTCTCATTCGAGCTCATCACCAGACTTCTGAGCGGGGAATTCCAGTACGAAGATGAAACCACATGCCGGGGTCCCGGAAACGAGCGATATCACGCATCGTACTCTCAACAAGAAGCAGTCAACGGTCTTCAAGCTGCCGTTCAGGCCTACATTATCGTCCCTAGCGAGACAGACGACAGGTTCCGGTTTGCCCATGATCGATTCATTCAAGCGTCAGCAGCGCTCAAGGAGTGCAATGCTCGAAAGATGCACTTCGTCATCGCGCAGACTCTTTTGAAATACTACTCCGCAGATCCTAGGGCAAAGGACAATACAGCCTCGCATATTTGTGAATCTGTTGACATTATTAAAAAGCGAGTCCCTCGACGCGAGCCATACCGGAAGCTGCTGTTTGACTGTGCACAAGCCGCCGTCGAGAATTGCGCCAGGCCAACAGCATCAAAGTTTTACAGCACAGCAGTAGCGCTGTTGCAACCGGATCCGTGGAACGACGAGCTCGAGGATGTATCTTACGATGAGACCATGCAGCTACATCTTCGCGCCGCCGAGTGTTATCTTTACATGGGAAATCACGGAGCAGCTAATGCCCTGCTCGAGACAGTTTTCAGATGTGCTCGAAGTCCCTTAGACAAAGCACCAGCCTATGTCCTGCAATCGAGAACATTGGCTCAGATCGGAAATGCAAAGGGGGCATTGGCATCATTGAGAGAGTGCCTTCGCGCACTGGACGTCGAATTTGATGACGATCCGACGTTTGAAAAGTGCGACGACCAGTTCGAGAAAATGTCCGTCAGGATTCAGACGATGGACAAAACCGAGCTTATGAACCCAACACCATCGCTGGATCCCGGCTTGCCGTCTATCGGAGCAGTACTGGCAGAAACTGTCAGCGCGGCATGGTGGAGCGACTATCTTCGGTTTTATCAGCTTTCCTTGGTTATGCTGGAGCTCCATCTCACTCATGGCGCCTTCCCGCAGTCTGGAATGGCGTTTCTGCATCTCGGAATCATTGCTCTCGCTAGGTTCAACATGGTCAGTTTCGCAGTCGAGGTGGGCAATGTCTGCATCGAACTGCTTGGTCGATACCGAGACCCATTTTCAATGGCCAGAGGTTACATGCTCTACGCAAACTTCATCGGCCACGTACAGATACCGGTGGCCGTTGCGTTAAATCACTTGGAGGGGTCTGTAGAGTATGCCGCAGCAGCCGGCGACAGAATCTCTTCCATCCTCAGTTTCGGCCTGGCAGCGCAACTCAAGTTCTTTTCGAGCGAGAACTGCTCTGATCTGGAAGCGTTCTGCCAGTATGGTTGCGAAGAGATTCCAAACTGGCATCAGGATACAAGAGGCGGCACTCTGCTTATCTCAATCCGACAGGCTTGTCGCGCTTTGCAGGGGAAAACCCGCACAACTGAGCCGCTAGATGTTATGACAGACGACCAGCACAATTCCGCAACCTACAAGGCTTGGCTAAGAACCAACACCCAAAATGGCAATCGCTCCATCCTCTGGTACGAGAGCATTGAGATCGTGCCTCTGTTTATCTATGGCCATTACGACCGAGCCATTGAGGTCGGACAGGCGTGCTACGAAAGCGTTCAAAACCTATGGTCTGCGCGGAACAGTAGGCTGGTGATCTTCTTTTACGGTCTTGCCCTCGCCGGTCGCATGCTCCGCAGACTCAATGACCCTCGGTTAGACCCGAACGACTTGATCGAGGAGACAGAGGACACTGTATACAAGCTCCGGGAACTAACGAAGAGGATCAAGGAATGGGAAGTGTACACTGACGTCAACTACCTCTCTTGGTCCAGAATATTGGAAGCGCAGATTGACGAGTTAACCTGCGACTATGGTGGAGCCGTCAAACTGTACGAGGAATCCTTGGACAACGCTGAGGAGCACAATTACTTATTTGAGGCGGCTTTGGGTAACACGCTGATGGCAGGCACACTCGTCAGGCGTAAAGCTCGCAGACTGGCGCGGTCGGCTTTCAGGGATGCCATCGCCTTCTACCGACAATTTGGTGCTGTGGCTGTGGCTGAGCGCCTGGAAGAAGAGCACGCGATTCTATTACACAGTCCGACGAGAAACCCGCGGACGACGGACGCCGCTGTCCAGACTGATTTCGCTGGAGACAGCAGTGGTGTCGACTATCGTGCTGTCGATGGCGAGGAAAATCAAGATGCTTTGCAGCATGCGAATCAAACTGCCATCGCCGATATCAAAGGCGAGCGCATAGGGGCATGGCGCGGCTCGATGCATGAACACAACGAGCCTGGGGCAGGTCTGCCTGCCCTTGATATGATCGATTTGCACGCGATTCTGCTCTCGTCACAGGTCATTTCAGGAGTTCTTCGGGTCGACGAGCTGCTGAAGACCATGTGCGACGTTATCCTGCAAACTTGCGGCGGTTCAGCTACGCTTGCAGCCATTGTGGTCCAGGACTCCGATGAATCAGGTTGGTGTCTCGCGGCAAGTGGCGATCCCGAGAGAGGTGCATCGGCGCACATACCAGGGCTTCCCCTGGCGGGCACATCTCTCGTTGCGGAGAACGTCATATTGTACTGCACTCGCTTCCGCGAAGCCGTATTCATCCCGGACATCATTAGTGATGAGCGGTTTGGCAACGTGAGTGAGGCTTGGCTTCAGAGAAACGTATTGAGCAAAGCTATCATTGCTATTCCCATTTGTCATGGCTCCAAGCCGCTCCTCGGCGTCTTGTATTTGGAGGGCGAGCCGGGCTCTTTCACTGACCGCAACGTATCCGTCCTACAGTTGCTAGTCAATCAGATTGGCATTAGTTACTCCAATGCCCTGGCAATGAAGGCGGTCGAGAAGGTATCAGCAGAAAACGTTTCAATGGTTTCACTTCAGAAGCGTGCTCTCGCCAAGGCGTTGGAGGCAGAGACCAAAGCCAAACATGCCGAGGCTGAAGCCAAGCGAAATGTCAAGCTGGCCGAAGAGGCTGCCAAGGCCAAGTCAATATTCCTGGCCAACGTTTCTCACGAGCTACGGACACCACTCAACGGCGTCATTGGCAACTCAGAACTACTCAGAGACAGCAACCTGGACAAGGACCAACAGGAGATGGCTGATTCAATAAGAGTATCGGCCGACTTGCTGTTGACGGTCATCAACGACATTCTCGACTTCTCTAGAATGGAGGCCGACAAGATGAAGCTATACGTCATTGCCTTTAATCCAGAGGAAATGGTCCGGGAGGTTGTTCGCGCCGTCTCTTACAGCAACAGGCAGAAGACGCAGCGAAGAAATGTCAAGATCATCCAGGACATCAACCTACCTTCGATGCTCATTTACGGAGACCCCATCAGACTGCATCAAGTCCTCGGCAACCTCATAGGGAACAGTCTGAAGTTCACCGAAGATGGTTCAATCACCATTGGTGCACGCGTCGATTCTGAGACTAAGGATAAAGCGACGTTGACCTTCAGGGTGCAAGACACCGGTATCGGCATTCCCCAGCAGCAACTTGCCAAACTCTTCCAGCCATTTAGCCAGGCTGACAATAGCACGGCGCGAAAGTACGGCGGTAGCGGTCTCGGCCTCAGCATCTGCAAATCTTTGATCGAAACCATGATGAAGGGCAAAATCCAGCTGGAAAGCCAAGAGAATGTAGGGACCACTGCCTGGTTCACGGTTACGTTCGACAAAGCAAAGTCAGACGTCTCTGCCGGAGACGCACAACAGATCAAATCTCCGCCACCAGTGGAGCGTTCCGCTTTACCCGTCTCAGAGAGAAGAATGACCTCTCCCAACCCTTTCCTGGATCTCACTGCCATTCCCAAAGAACAGATCAGGATATGCATTGCTGAGGACAATCCGATCAATCAGAAGATTGCCATCCAGTATGCTCAGAGACTGGGATACACCACAGTAGACGCCTTTGAGAACGGTCTGAAGGCTGTCGAAGGCTTACGGCAAAAGGCAAGAGAAGGCCGGCCGTACCACGTGGTCCTCATGGATGTACAGATGCCGGTGCTGGACGGTTACGAAGCGACAAAAATGATTCGTAAGGATTCCATCGACGTGGTGCGCAAAGTGTTGGTTATCGCCATGACAGCGTCAGCTATTCAAGGAGATCGAGAGAAATGTCTAGCGGCTGGTATGAACGATTACCTGGCAAAGCCTGTTCGGTCTGAAGTGCTAAAAAAGAAGTTGGATACCTACGTTAGCCCCCAGGCATCCGTAAGCGATAATACCGCAAATATTGGGGAATTTCCGAGTTGACCATCGCCCAGAATGCCTCTTCTCCGGACGGAGTCCGTAACCACACCACCTCGCCATCTTATTTCACGGCGGATCTCATCGGTGCTGCTACCAACTTCTCTCTGCCGATCAGGGACAATCCGGCATACAGTCGGCCAACTGGCAGCAGCACGGCACCCAGCCAAGCGTCGACAGACACCAGATCTACTATTGACATAGGCTCACTATCTGAGACTCAGTCGCAAGCAGCTTCACAGAAGCGGTCGTCCCGAAAGCTGACCAAAACGCGAAACAGCATCGACCCAGCATCGGCCGAGAAACCACGAGCTGTTCTCACCAAAAAACCTCCACAACGTCAGGGTACTGGGTCTTCGATGGATGCAGATGGCAAATCGGAGAATCAACCTTTCTACCCCAACAACCGCAGTAGTATCAGCTCACAGGGGTCCGGCAGTAGGGACAAGACGTTTCCTAGCTAGAGATGCGAAGATGCCATACCCTCGCTTGCTCTTGCCCACAGGCTAGAAGCAGTCGAACATTGAAAGTCCGCCCCTGTGACAGTGAAGACGTCAGATTTGGAAAGGGGGAAGGGGAAGGTGGGTCGTGGTCGCGCAAGTAGCGACTTGCGCCGAATGTGTCATATGTCTGGGTTCTCTAGATCAAGGAATTACTGTCTTGACAAGGTGGGAAGACATACCGGTTTTGAAGTTTTTTTTTCTCATGTCTGGGGCTGGGCATTTCGGGGATGGTTAGCAGCTACCCCAAGGGGCACAACACATTGCTTAACACGACTGAATTCTTCAAAACCATACCCAGCCTTTTCACAATGACACGGAAATTATTCGTGTCCGTGAACATATTATGACTTGGTCAAAGAAGGATGCTGCTGATGGAATACTGTGTCAAATGCTTTGCAGACAGGCTGCGCCTACACGCCCCGTCTACGTGGTCAGCTGTGCTTCCACCGTTCTGTTTCATACAGGATATTGCAGGCGACAATGTCATGCTTGTCGTGCCTAGTCTTGTCTATTCCCTCTCGTGCAGAGTTGCCTTCCCCTGTGTATCGACAACCACCATTGAAATCAGCCCATGCACTTTTGCTAACCAGGCTGACACAAGACATGTAACTCACTGTGCTGCTAGGAACCTTTTTTTGTCATTAAATGTCTAAGACAACCACTGAAACACCACGCAACGAAAGCGACAAAGGAAAGAGCAATCTTGTCGTCAGAGTCTCACACTTGCACTGCTGGTAGCAGAAAACTGGCAAAGAGGGTGGGTGTGTGTTGCAGTCGTGGTCAGAGTCATAGTCAAGATTGGCTTCCAGGCCTCTGGGGACAAATGCGATGAACCCACTTCTAGATCACATCTCCTGTGTAACTACCGGAAGTGATTTTGACCAGGCTGAGAATGGATATCAGGTCGCGGCGTTGGGTTTTGGTATCATCTTGGCTCGATCAACTTGGGCATAGCATCCACATGCATACAAATACAATTCAGGTTCGTGGAACCACGCAAATAAATGCCTACGTCCGTAGCCAACAACATGACTCTGTGTGCGTTTCCACCCCCCTTTCTCTCCCTTTCTCCCCTTTCTCTCCTCGATCCAGATCACCCTTTCCCGTTGCGCTCATCATATGAGGGCAGCAGTGTAGAATATCCATGTCAGGAACCCTGAACAGCTCAAATGACAGAGTGACATGATTCTAATCCATGACCCATCCCTTTATGGAGCGCGCTTTTTGAAATGATGACGATGCGCAGCTCGACCCCATCCCTTTCTCATCTATCCAAAAATCCTCCGAAATGCCTTCCATGAAGAAAAAGGATGTCCCATTCCCCAGCCCCTCCGTCTCTCTTCCGAGCCCACCGGAGAAGCTCTCACCGTTCATTTTGATTATCCGAGAAATTGCGCGGCGATGAAGTGTGGCACAGCAAATAACTCCAGCACAGACAGAATAGCCGGAAAAGAAGGTGCCTTACTCGTAAGACAAGTCAACGCCCACTCCAGAAAGGAAACGGCCGGTTGCCAACCCAAGGGTGGGGGGAGGAAGATGAAGCAAACGGAATTGACCAAGAGGTAGAAGTTCTGCTTCGCCGTTGATGACGGCTCGAAGGTTGACCATCAATGCCTGTTCATGTCTCGTCCATTTGATTTTTTGTTGACTCGGAAATTTCTTCTTTTCCCTCTTTTGCCATTGCCTGCCATTGCCGTAGGTGTGTGTGTGTGTGTGTGTGTGTGTGTGTGTGTGTGTGTGTGTGTGTGTGTGTGTGTGTGTGTGTGTGTGTGTGTTGCAAGTAGTATGCTTTGCGCTTCTCTCCTCACGTCCATCATTCCAAGTCCCGTTCTATGAAGTCCGGCAGGCGAATACTCATCATTGAGGGCTTCGTGGGACTTGGAGAATCTCCGTCCCATGTCGAAGACATATTTTGAGCACACCTAGCAAACCCCCCTCCATCAGGCAGAAAACTCTATCCTTGCGTGTCCGCTTCCGCTCAGCTTCTCAACTGCCCTCACGTATGCAGCGGCTCACAGATCACAGGATCATCCCATGTTGGGTTGCTGAAGCTTTATTTGAGTTCAACCCCCCCTCCCCTGCCCTCCATCCGTCCATCCATCAGCCATGACCCCCTCCTCCGTCGTGTGCCATTCTTGTCTAGCACACACCCAGCAGAATCCCGCTTTCCGCCTCGGATTTACCGCCTTGTTCCCACCCATGCATGCTCAGATCTCGCTTTCAGCCGACGATCAGCAAGGCAACCTTTATCCTTGCCCTGACGTCCTTCATCTTGGATGCTCAAACTCTCGATTGAGGTTAAGATGGTTGAGAGGAGAGAGAGGGAGAGCAAGAGGAAGGCAAAGAGGGACATGCACAGAGCACACAGACAGAAAGGCCAAGGAGGGGGCGGGATCTGGAGCAGATGAGGGTGTGGGGATGGCGGACCAGGAATCCCATGTGGACTGGATATGCCAAACCGTGAATCTCACTCCCCCCCCAAATTGCGCCCGGCGCATGCCATTGCCAGGCTGACGGATGCTGAAATCTGACGAGAATACCCACTTGGCTTTGGGGGCCCAAAAGCTGACGATACACCGTGGCTTTGCTTTTCCTTCTAGGCTTCTTCTCACTTCTGCCGAACGAAGGGTGGAGAGTAGCAGCAAGACACACGGCGAGAGAGACAGGGCATAGACATCCTAACTGATTACTACCATAGTACTCATCTCCCTACCGGTGGGGGCCGACTGTTGCTTCCCCGGGCTGTGTGCCTCCTCCATCGTTTTTGTCCTCCCTCCTACGAGCACCCCTCTCGTCGTCGCCGTTCGATGAGCGAATAGTGGTCGGTGCCTTGTCTTTCTTCCCTTGCGCATCTTCAAAATTGTTGTTCCCGTCTCCGCCTTCTATCCTCGCCTCGTTCCCAGAACAGTTTCAATCTCCCCTGCTGTGGAGAGAGTACGCGACTGCTGATTCTGCCTTTCCACCCGTCTCCGATTCCACCCCCCTCCCTCCCAACCCCTTCGCCCTCTGCGAGATCTTTCACTCTCCTAGCATGCCCTTCCCCTGATCCGTTCGTTCCTCTACCTGCCTATCTATCTCCCATGGGATGTGGGTTTGGAATCGCAGTCAGCTTCAATGTACTCGTTGTAGAGTGGGTGGCAGCCCAAAGGCCAGTGGGCACGGCAAAGGTGAGCCGGCGCGACGGGAGGCAAACATTGTTTCGCCTCTTAGGGGTTAAACCTCCGACGAGCCATGGGCTTGCTCATTCTTTCGCACTGCGAGGGCAGGGATCAAGGGCGGTTACAGACGCGACAAAGCAAATAAAACAAACGCGGTCAACGTTTTTCGAAAGAACGGGGCTCCCGGCCAGTGACTTGATGCCGTTCCCGGTTCACTGGCCAGATGGTTTTAGGTTGGTTGCTGTTTTTTTTTTTTATTCACGTCTTGTTTTGGAATGATTGCCCTTATCCCGCACATTGGCTGGGTGGCATCCCATATTGTCTGCTTTTGAGAAGTTGGAATGGTCGACAACAATATACTTTGAGATGCAACGCCAAAGATCATTACCGTATCGGGCGCCCATCTGGGAGGCAAAGGCCTCGTCCGGCCGGGGAACGTCCGCTTGGCAAGCGTTGAGCGGTGCTTCCGTAAATGTGAGCCCTGCTGTTGTTGTCGGTAGGGCGCTGACGCCCTGATTCTTTTCACATTGTCTTCAATTCCGGTTTTGCCTGTATCGCCGAGAACGTCTTCGGATGACATGCTGTGCCAGATGATAAGCTAGCTGTAGGGTGTGGCACGCAAGCTTTGGGCCATCAACAAGTCTGGCTGCGAACTGAGCAACGTACGCAGTACGCAATGTTCCGACTTGATGGCTGAATTGCAAAGAGAGGCACGCTCGCAAGAAACCAACCAACTAGTGCTGAGTTTGCCATGGTAGATGGGATGAAACTCAAGAAAGGAAGACTGTGGGTTTTGCAAATTGGATACCACCGAGTTGCCGTCCAGCCCGCATCTGCTAGGAACACTTGCATATCGTCTCCTTGCCCGTGCATGCGCACCCCACTTCACGACAAAATGAAGTTATGGGCGAGGCAGATCAGGCCTGGACCCGGCCTGTGGAAACTAACCGAGCTCCCCTGGCAATCCGCGAAGAGACACCGGTGGTAGCAGAGAATCACCATGACGCGCGGGACAATCTCCTCCTCCGAGGATCCGAGGCGTGGCAGAGTAGCATCCCTTGCAACCCTCATTTATTCTCGACGAAAGCCTTATGAGCATCGTCAAAGAGGCCAAACGAAGACGACGTGGTGTGTCCGGTTGTCTCGAACGGGCAGCCTGAGAGAAAGGATATGACATGATCCCCAGCTGGCCAGAGCGCTGTCGCCAGCCTTTCCCCAGTCATGCATTGTCAACTTCCAAAAAGGAGATGAGACGAGCTGGGCCAGATGGGAGAGCGCTGCAGACCGTCGGATTGGCTTTCTCCACCTAATAAACTTGTGACAAAAGCTGGCATGTCCAACGCTCTACACTATACGTAATCAGTTGGGTTTCCTCACTCTGTGAGTCCTGGCGAAACTTCGATCCAATGACCATTGCAATCGATAAGGGATGATCCTGGTCGTACCGCACATGCAATCTTCTGGAGAGCGGGAGGGAAAAAGAAGACCAAAGCCTGGTCTCTTTCCAACCCTCCAATGTCTCGACGCAGCGTCAGCAGGTCAACAACATGTGACAAGTTTTTGTATCCGCCTGCTGCGAATGAGGATGAATTAATTTGAGATTGGCTACAGAGCCAACGTTCGTTGCTTTCGACAACACCTCACTGCTTTTATGCGTAGCATGCCGAAATGTCGAGCATTCGAAGCCGCCATGAGGTCTGGCAGGAATCGTGAAGGCGAAACCAACGGTATGCCCAGAGATTTACGGGTACGCCTATCAGCCACCCATGCCGGCGCTGATCTCCTGTGACGGGCAGAAGCGAGCCACTGTGGCGCCCCCCGTTGAAGTCATAATGGTTCGAGGATGTGACACCCAAACATGGTTAGATTAGTGTCGGTCGTGTCTCGTGAGTAGCTGACAGCCCGTTCCAGGTCTCGATATCTTTCCTGGGATGAAGGACCAAGTGTGCCGTGACGTATCCAAATTCCTATCCGTCCGAATTGCCTCCGACATGTTTGCAAAAAAGACCATGGTTGCGACTTCAGCCTCAAGTTGACTTTGGGTGCAGGCAGCGCCGCAACCCAAGTTCGCTCCTATGCGAACATGATGCAATGAGGAGGCTCTGGCTTCTTGTGCGACTTTCGTAAATTCAGTGTTCGCTTCGGACGAAAGGAAGCGTACAGGTTATGCCAGTGTAGTAATCTGTAGTGATGGCCGAGTTGTCGTTGATGAAGATGAGGCAGCTTCGATGAAGCTGTCGGGAAGTGACGGCCGCGGCACGACCCACGTTGGTCGCAGAAACGTCCCCAGGCCTCCGATCGCGATTTGGAGGCAGCCAGGGGTTGTTTCCCCTCACCCCAACGTCGATCTTTTGGGCAAGCTTCGCGGAGGATCGGCACAACCAGAGAGCGGACAGCACACGGCGCCCATCAGTGACAACCGCACATGGCCTAGACCACATGCAAAGCACATGCGTGCCACGTCTATTTGGCTTTGCTTGACGATCTTGTCTTGGGAAGAGCGATGATGGCTTCGGCAGGGCTGGCAAGGCTGTGGAACCGTCGTTAGGGATCCAAGTGACGCTTTTGCCCGAGGGAGGTGGAAGTCTCAGAGAGATCGCCTTGCTTGATCCCAAAACAGTGAGTGCATCGCAGCGCGTGGGCGCACAAGGCTTCATCCACCATATCCTGCAACTGTTTCCGCCGCCTCCCGATGCCAGTTTTCGACCGAGATGGATGAGTTATCTTGGGTGAATGCGCATGGCTTGTAGGGGGGCTAGCTTGAGCAGCTCTTTGTTGGGTCTGATCCCAGGCATTGGTAACGCCCGTTCAAAAGGCCGGACAGAAACAGCAGAGAAATCGCAGGCTGGAGGAGTAGGCATTGAGCTACAGGTTGAGGACCGTCTGTCAACATGCTCAACCGTGGCGGCTCAGGTCCCTTGAGTAGGTAGCGGTAGCGGTACCAAACCCTGCCATCTGCAAGGAGCTTTGACCACACCATCGTTTCTGAAAGCTCTGCCGGACGAATAGAATAGCCTCCAGAGCGTCCGTCGAGACCAACGAGCTTGTTGGAATGGACGCCTACGAATAGAAAGAAGTGAAGCAGCCACAATCATGCTTAAAAGACAACCTTAGGTAAGTCAGGATATGTCGTGGCGGTGGAAGGCGCGGTGACGACGTTGCCCTGTTAAGTGAGGACAAAGAGTGTACCGGGACCGCGCCAAAGCCGGAAAAGGAAAGTGGAAGAAGTCGCGGTGTGCGCTCGAGGGGTTCCCGAAATTGGACTTATCCGTAAGGCGAGTAAGGGATTTATATTCGTACTAGGTAAGTCAGGAGCGAGGACATAATACAGAGTGCGTACGTCCGTAAGGCACGCAGGTCTGTGAGTTTGATGGATCTGATCCGATGGCGGTGCTTCGTGGCGTCCGTGGAATACCTACGGAAGTAGAAACCAAATAGAAGGCAACAGGGGAAGTCCGGCCCGTTACGAACGCTGTGCGGTACGCGCTAGGCCCCAAACGGGTGTGTTGAGCAAACGTGGAGGTCCGTTGAATAGGAACAACCTGGGAGGACATGGGCAAGTCGAGGCAGCTAGTTCAGGTAATTCAAGAGTCGTGTGCGCGGGACGGGTTTGATGAGGCTCGATATGGTGAAATGTCATTTTTTACTCGTGTCCCATAGGACCCTGGAAGCACGATGGCGGTGGTGGGCTGGCTTGAAATGTTCATATGTCCCTTTGGGGGGGGGGAGGGGATGGGGCCAGAAAAAAAATAAAAAAAATAAAAAAGAGCTGGCGTGAGATGGAGGAAGCTGTGAGGCGTGGGATGGGTGGAGTGGGGTATGGAGCCGATACTGGAGTGTACTTTCCCTGTTTCCTCGTCACCGCGTTTCAGATTTGGAGTTGAAGCAGGGACATGCCTGCCCAAGCACCCGGCGGCCGTGCTTTCCCTGGCTTTTCCAGGCGTGCCCGTCCTGTTCTTGGCTGCCCATTCCGACGGGGTGGGTGGGCAGGGGTAGGTGGTCTGTAGGGTTCCAAGCAACGTCCAGTGTCGTGGTTCTGAAGAAGGAGCGGGACTTTGATAACCCCTCCCCTCCCCCTCCCCCCTCGAGTGGCCCCTCCCTCTCTTGAGACTTTGATGCATGGATCTCACAACCACCCTGTGCGTAGCGACCGCCTTAGTCTGCATATGGCAAGGTGCAGATGGATAACGGAACCGCACCTGCCACAACTGCTCAGAGTAGAAAGAGCCGTCTTTGCCCATTGGCTGAAGTTCGATGGAGGCGATCTGGGATCGTCCGGGCACCATCGAATCCCAGCCTGCGAAAAGATTCACCTACCGTCCGTATTTCCTTCGCCTTGTATCACCTGGGCCGACCAAAATAACCTCCCGTGCCTACCTACATACCTACCTACCTACTTTGGTGCATCTAGGCCGTACATGCGGCACAGAGACCTTCTATCCGATGTGCCTCAGCATGTACAAATACTCCGACGACGACACTTGGTGGTTGGTGCTTGACGGTAGGACTGGCGGTTGGTGACCTCGACATTCGTTGCACCACAAAACCCGAATGCAATGACCGTCTTTCTCCGATTCCGGCAAATACGCCGTTGCTGACAACAACCGTGACCAACGAGACGCCAATGATTCGTTTCGCCAGACGCCGACTCCGATCGACAAGGCCCAGAAGTACCCAGCTGACAGCCAACGACAGCCCTCCCGGGTGACAATGAAAGTGGGAGTCGACCAGTCATCAACTGAAAGAACCAGGGGGAGCCCTCCAGTTACCCTACCGAGTGCCATCTGACAACGGCAACCCAACAACGCCTGACAGACCAGCCAGACGGCCCAAATGTCGAGACCTGCGAAGCATTTGAGTGCGACCAGCCTCGTCACACACAACATAACCCTTCTTCACCATCTAGTCATGCGTGCCATTCTTCCGGTCTGGACTCGAGCCACAAATCTCGGTTCATTACCGGACCACCCGACCAGCCGTTTCCTGGCTAGATATGAAGCGATCGTCTGCGGCAAAGGAAACTAGGACATCGGTAACCTATGGGGCTTCTTCTTCACGCACTGTCTCTTTGGTGAACCGCGCTCTAAACGCCGGCCATGGTCACTCGGTTCTCGGCGCCTTCGACAACCTTTCCTCTTTCGGTCCTGTGCCGCCTACGCGGGCTTCAACTGCCTCAATACTTGGCGCCAGCTTTCTATACTTGCTGTTATCCAACACACAAACGTTGGGACTGGCTGGCAGAGGCTCAGCTTTTTACATACATGCCTGACGTCGCCATGTCTCATCTTGTTCCGGTCAACCCTCATTCGACTAGCTCAACGGCAGAATGCAAATTTCGAGCTACCCGATTTGAGAAGCCGGCGCAAGTGCCACATACTGGAGAGGACTCGTTCTCATCCAAGCAATAGACATTTTGCGACAAGCGCTGCAACGATCTGTTTCAAACGGCTTCTGGCAGCAGTCGAGGCGCTGCCACCAGCGATGATGCTCTATCTCTAGTCTCGAGGCTGGCCACAGTATGTATTTGCACAAAACCATTGTGCTTCGGTAGGCTCACTTGAGGCAGCTGTCATGGGGCATGGCTTAGGGCTGAATGACGGGCTCTTCAACGAGGGGTGTTTGATATCCGTACGGGAAGCCTACCTTTCTTTGGAGACATCTGGACACCTCAGTTGCAGTCCAGGCACTTCGCATGCCATGGCTTGGCCAATACAAGTCGACCATTGGGGGTCAGTCAATACGTACCGATGCAACGTTTCCAATTACAAGTCTCTACCCAGGAGCCATCTAGAATCCTTCGTGAGCGGCACGAAGTCTTTCCCCCCTCTCGTCCCTTTCCTTCTCTGTACCTTGTCCCGTCCATCTCTTCAATCAGATACCTCCGCTTGACCCAGGCTACACCCACTGCCGCGCCAGCTCCCTCACACCCACGGAGACACGCCATCGAGTGCCTACCTAGTAAGCCCCTTGCTACCATCCACTCAACCACTGTGGCTGGTCCTTTCAGAGTTGGCGGCACCAAACCCCATATCACAGCTGCTGGGAGAGGGGGAACCTATGTACCTACCGCTGTACGGAGTACAGGCTACACTGAATCTCGCAACCCTCGTCCGTGGATCGGAACGGCTCCATCTCACGGCATGGCAGAAAGCTGCACGGCCTGAGCTCCCACTGCATGGCGCAAACCTGTACTCTACACGTTGAGCCCGCCCAATCCTCAACCTACCCAACTGCCATGCTTTCGCATCTTGACCAACCTTGTCGTGCCTTTTTGCCTTTCGGCTCGGCAACACCATCTACCCTGGCGGCCGTCGATCGAGGTCTGTGGGCAAGAAACGACCATACAAGCCAGCCAACGGCCTCGCTGACAATGGCTCTGCGCCTACGTATAAACCCCTTATTGACTTTCTATAGTGACGCGCTGTATACCGCGTAGTGTCCGGATAACACAGGCTGGAAAGACGAGACGGCAAGAGACAGACGAATGGTGGTGGCGAGGCAACAAACCCCGACCCCCCCCCCTCCTCTCCCCTCCCCTCTCCCCTCCC
>NW_026517497.1:0-66303 GCF_026319265.1 Colletotrichum chrysophilum | reverse complement strand
TGCAAAGATAACGCGGCTTTCATTTGAAGAAGAACTCATTGTCATACGTGGAGGGGAGTTGTTGTAAAGGGAAGAGGTATGGGCAGTAGCAGAAGTGGCCCGCTCGCTATGATGGCCCACTCGCTATGCATGTACGTTAGTCGAAAGGGGCGAACTTCTAATGTTGGTTGTGGGGGTAATCCGAGCTCATCGTGAAATTTTCATTGGATGAAGTGTGGCGATACTGGACCGGCCCAACCCACAAGCGGACCGCCCCGCGTACAACATCACGCCAGTGGAAGCCGGGAAACACCTCCAAATAGTTCTAAAACTAGATAGGACCACATGGGCTGATAAATGCGAGTGTCGCTTACAAATGGAGACGCGATGTCCGTGGAAATAGCTCCTACATGGACCATGGGTGACTGTATCAGCATATATCATGTCTAAAACCGCTTCTGTCTAGGTATTTGAGATCCAGAAGAATACAAGCAACCAGAGAGTCCTCTGAAATCACTATCGTAACTTTTTCGCTTAGCTTGACAACAGTCTCTAGCCTACTCATCAACTCATCGTTCACGGACCTGCCTGAATGCAACTCGACATCCCAAATCGCAATCATGACCCTTCCCTACAGCAAAGTTCTTCTCGTCGGAGCCACTTCTGGCATTGGTGCTGCTCTTGCAGACAAACTCGTTGAGAACGGCATCTTCGTTATTGCTGCGGGAAGACGAAAGGAGAACCTCGACAAGTTCGTCGCCAAACACGGTACCCACAAGGCTGCAGGAGTACCTCTTGACATTCTCAAGCTTGATTCGGTAAGTCAAATTGAACTCCAACCGACGTCGATCTCGGTCTAACCTCATCCCGTAGATCCCGCAGTTCGCAGAGTCGATCATCAAGGAACACCCTGATCTGGATTGCGTCTTCCTCAACGCTGGAGTCCAACGAGGCATCGACTTCACGGCCCCTGAGTCGGTGGACCTTGACATCGTATACGATGAGCTCTTGGCAAACTACCTCTCTCACGTTCACCTCACCAAAGCCTTCCTGCCGCACCTCCAAAAGCAGAATAAGCAAACGGCTTTGCTATACACCACCTCTCAGCTCGGTCTCATCCCGATGAAGCGCTGCCCCAACTACAGCGGCTCGAAGGCTGCCATGCACGGCTTCATTCTCGCACTCAGAGCCCAGCTGAAGTCCAGCGCAAGCAAAGTCAAGATTGTCGAGGTGTACCCTCCAGCAGTCCAGACAGAGCTACACGATGCTAAGAACCAACCGGACTTGAAGAATGGGCATGAGATCGGCATGCCTGTAAATGAATTTGTGGATGAGGTTTACGAGAGATGGGTTGGCGGAGAGGAGCAGATTCCTGTTGGAACCGCGAAGCCAATGTTTGACGCTTTTGAGACGAAGCGTCAGGAGTACTTTGGCACCTTCAACGCCCAGATGGACGAGGTCTTGGTTGATTTCACGGCATGATCAGCTGAATTGACAGTGATATTAGATGGCTAGGTATATAAGAGGATAGAGAAAATGTGAGAATTCTACTTGTGCCAGAGTTACCACTAACGACAGATTCACGATTATAGTCTGACGTTTCATGCATACGTAGGATATGCAATCAGAGTTCACATGATGTATTTGAGCTCAATTGGCTTGGTCACATCCTTAGTTGCGTTGAAGTAGGCTTAATAGGCACACCAATTAGACCTTTCTCCATGTTACGCAGTTTTCCAAAAATGTCAAAGAAGCCGATTGCGAGGCCCCTTCCTCACCACCTTTACTCCGGTCAGACGGTGCTCTATTCACTCCACGTTCGCGTGGACTTGTAGAGGAATCGACCTTTTCGTGCCCTACTTTCCAGCCTCGAAGAAGAACCAGGCAGAAAGCTGCCGCAATGTACATAAAACCTGTGAATAGTTGTGATCCAAGATAGCTCCCAGTCCCAGAATATATTTGCAAGGCAATTGGCTCCCTAAACGTTGCAGGTAGCACCATGCTTAGCCACATCAGGTTCAAGCCAGACGGAACATGGCTCAATCCGAGAACTTCGGCCATCAGCGGTGCAATGGTAGCCCAGAAGTTCCCTGCAACCAGCCCCTCGCTGACAGCGAAGAAGACCAGAAGCCCGAAGCTTTTCGCATTGACCCAGACTGCGAGAGAGAGCAACCCACCAAGGAGAGTCATCGACGCAGCCATGTTCATCCGCCCGAAGCTGTCACTGAAGTATCCAATCAGAGGGCGACCGACGGCCTGCGCAAAGTTGAAAAGTGCGCTGATGAGAGCGCCGTCGGAGGCCGGCAAGCCGATCTCAGTTGCGTAGCTCGCGAGGCTGAAGATGAGGACGAAGTATCCCAACATTGTGAAACCGCCGAAACCGAGGAGTAGAAGATACTCTGCCTTCTTGAAAAGCGCAAGTTCTAAAGTAGGTTGTTTCGAATCGGTCGCCTTTTTACGGTCGCGTATCAAGATCGTGCAGGTTGTGTTGACGCAAAAGCCGATGATTCCCAAAGTTCGAAACGTCCACTGGAGACCCAGGCTTCTTATCATTGCACCCGCGGCAAGGGCATACACTCCCCCGCCGAGCCCTGCGCCTGAAAGCGAAATACCGGTGGCCAACGATTTTTTTGTGGTGAACCATTGGGGGACGACAGCCGCGGTAGGTATGAAAAGGAGACCAACCCCGATGCCAAATAACACTCCTTGAGTCAAGAAAAGATGCCATATCTCCGATGATAGACTGGCCAAAAGAAGGCTGGCTGTTTCGAGAACAACTCCGCAGAACATCGTGGGCCTGATCCCGTACCTCTGAACACATTTTGTTGCAACAGGGGAGATCAGTAGGAGACAAGTGAGGCTTAAACTCGTGACGAAGGCATACTCCAGTGGCGATGAACCTGGAAAGATATCGTGTTCCAGATAGTATGCCAGAAAGACGGCGTACGCCGAGTTGAACCCCCACGAATGGCCATTGACCACTGCTGCTGCTACTGTGCAAACCCAGCCGTAACCTCCATTTGGGGGTGAGTCTTCTGTCTGGTCGTCCTGAGAGCTATTGTCGTTGAAAATAGAGTTTGCTGGTTGGCGGTGTAGCTTTGATGCTGGAATAGTTGTCTTAGTTTGGTTGGTTATCGAGGTATTACTTTGGACAGGTGACATGATGGGGGCGGTGTTGATTCAATGCGTGGCTTGCTGGCTGGCTGAGAGTCATGCCTTGCAAATTCGAAGGGCATATCTAGAAATTTCAAGTATTTTATATGTACTTAGCACAAGGCTGGAATCTTTTAAAGATACGAACCCAGAGGCTAGGCTCGATTGCTAGGCCGCGGCGTTTAGAAAAGAGACCGTTCTGTGGCACACCGTGATTTCCGATTCAAACCCGAGCGAAAGCCGCATGGACCAATCAGAAAGGCTCCCTCAACCGCACTCCCAAAAGTTGAATTCGTTGTCAAGAAAAGTCATTCAAGAGACTGACTGGTCCTATTCCATCTATACAGGGTACCTGAAATCCTGAGCTTTTCCCCGAAAGCGTTGTCCACCTGAGGCCTCAAGCAAATCTCGTGGGTTCCAACTTGAAGTCAGCACGGTCTGCCATCTCCACCTTGGAGACCTCTCTGGGACCATCTTCTCCTTCGGATAATCCATTGTTGTCATGTCCTTCCTTGGCAACTCGCCACTCCCAAAATGGAGTAAACTCGTCCGGAATGCCTTCGAGCTGATTCTTGACATGCTGCAAATCTCTTTAGCTTACATTTTGTGATAATGCTTTAATCGTCGAGACGGGGGTTCTTCGGACTATAAAGACACTTACTCTGCCTAGTATGGGAAGGAATTTGAATGCATGACCTCTGAAAACTGTGTGTCAGATTTGAAGCATTTGAATGACGGAATAGCCAACGACTTACGATCCTCCAGTGCAGATGAAAAGCGACTTTGAGTACCCAGGTACGTAGTCAATGACATACTGTGGACGTTAGTAGAAGCTCACTAGAAGGTTTATGGGCTAACTCACATCATTGTCAATGCTGTCCGTATACCAGCATAGCTGTTTTGTTTCCATTGGCAAAGGAACACGTATTCTAGAGGAATCAGGCCACTTACTCTGCTATCCGTGAAGCCGAACTCGACCAACTCGGGGAAAGCCTCGGCGATAACTTCTTTCATGCGGCACAAGCCGTAAAGAGGTACCGTGTCGATCGGCTTTTCGGTGTATTTGGTACGGGGCGTTGAAATACGACTGCACGTGATAAGTTTGGATCAGAATGACGATCCTGGGGAATGCTTACAGATTTGGTTCCGTGGGATGATCTTGAAAGTTGGTGAACTTAGCAAGCGCCGTGGTCAGCAGACATTATTGTACAGTTGCACCAAAACATTACCAACCTTGCGACCGCGGAAACCGAACTTGAGTCGGCCTTCTTTGCTGATGGGGAAACCACCGCCCTGGTAATATCTGCAGAAGCCATGAATGAGTCTGATGAAAGTTACGTATTCAATGCAGAACTCACTCATCACCGTCTCCTTTGCGATAAGACCACACTGGATAGTTATCCGGGTGAAACTTCTCCCTCAGATCCGTTCTCTCTTTGGGGATGTCGATGAACATAACGGTTCCGGCGGTGGCTTCAACCGTACGATGAGCCTCGGGGATGATAGACGCAGTCCAACTGCCAGCTGTAGATATGATGAGCGCATGCATCCAAAATGTCGTTTGCCAAAGTCATACCAGCAACAATCACAAGATCTCCGTGATGGCTGAGACCATCGCAGGTTTGAAGACCGGTCACCTTCTTGTAGCCATTCTTTTCCTTGGTGATCAACTTCTCAAGCTTGCCCTGAGGATCACCCAGGACGAACTTGATACCTTCCTTCTCGCACAAGAAGCGAGCATAGACGCAGGCCTGGCACGAGTCAGATGTCAAAGAACGTTTGGATGGGCATGGGATTAGTCACCTTGTCTGCGATGGTGATACCAGCATTGATGTCTATGAAGCCGTTGGTATTGCTGCCATTGATCTTGTCAATTATGTGGTACTTCTCAACCCATGTGGGGTCAATGTTTCTGAGACGCTCCTCGTCTTCGGCATCGCCCTGCACGGTAAACATCAGCCATAGCACAGACGACTGCATCGACGTAGTTTGCGCCTGCACATACTTTCACAAATAACATTTTTCGATGGTCAGGGGTGGTTTTGCTCATCAGCTCCAGACTTTCGGCATAGTAATCTCGCATGTCTGATCCCTCTGCAAGGAAGTAAGCCCCACAGAGGTGAAGAAGCTTGTCCTCTGGACTCAGGCCGGGCGGAAGGTCCGAGGAGGCAGTCTCAGCAACTGCTTTATTCCACGAGAGCCACATGTATTTGGCCTCGAGTGCCAGGTTCTGGTAGCTAAACGTGGGCTTCAGCATCAACAGTCAGGGACGGCATGGCTGGTTCATACCGGAGTTTGTCTCCATAGGCCATGCGAAAAACCTTGTTGATGTCGGCGGAGGCTCCGTCGCAGCCATTTGAAGGGTCGTAGAAGTTCTTGTCGAAAGCGCATCGGTCAAAGATTGTGATGTCCTTGTAGCCGCCACGAGCAAGCCACAGAGCTGTGCTCAGGCCGAACACGCCAGCGCCAATGATGATGATCTTCTGATCGGGGGATTGCATTGTAAGGTATTTAGTTGCCGTGAAGCCTACTTGTGAAGCCAAAGAAGAGTCTGAGAAAGAAAAGTCATCATACTCTGAATCAGGGATTAAATATCATAGAGACCTCCAGCCATATCGACGGTAGGAACAGCAACAGAGAAAGATCCGACTTCTCTGCCGTTATCTTGACTCACCAGTATTGTTCCGTGTTACATGATCTTCGGGGAGATTCATGTTAGTTCTGACATCAGACTAGCATCAAATGCCGACCTTTGCCTCCTTTACCCGACGCTTGGAGTTTTCAGCAGAGTGATGCATACTTGCGGTTGGCAGTTGCACGTATTCCTCCGAGCAACAAGACCAAGAAGGTGGGACTATTGCAGGCCCCTGTTGCGCATCATGCGATCGTGATTGGCTCTCCGTATTCTTCCGATCAAAGTGGGTGCTGATAAGCCCAAATCTAGCTACACACTTGGAGCTCCCCTGAACATCATTGGCTGTTCGTATTTCCCCGGATTCAGTATCACTTGACACACGGATTGGATGCCATCCCCCCTGCCAAGGTCGGATATTTGAGGATAATGGCAGATCATAGACTTGAAAAGTGTAAGCCATAGCTGCCTCAATGAGTTTTTAATACAAATTACAAATGGAGGCGGCTATGCGCCCAAAGCATCGGGTCTGCAGCTCAATCTTCAGGAACATCAAATCATACAAACGCCTATCGAATCAAAGCCTAGGTTTCATCGGAATAATGGGCCTGAATAGTCATCTTCAGCGATTGACGCAAGTAAGGGCCTTTTTGCAGGCTCTGCATAGCGCTCCGAGGGCGGTCATCTCAAACCGCAACTTGCTGTTTTCGTCCGCGGTCTATGCCATGAGCGGTCTTCCACCAAGTAAGTCTTCTTCGAGTCTTGCATGAACCAGTGCATCACAACTAACGAGCTGTTCGTAAATGAAGCCTGGGACCAGGGGTCCTCCTCTGTGTTGCCTTCTCTGCCAGGCTTCCAGCAGCATTTTCACATCAGCTCTGGCTCCAACGCCGATGAGATCCAAAACTTTGTCTCTATCGTGTACATTGGCTATGCCTTTGGCGCAGCAGCCTCATACTTCACGAATGACCGCATTGGCCGCCTCTGGTCTTTTCGCCTCTATACTTCCATATGGATCATTGGACAGCTGGTTGCTATCCTTGCCCCAGGATTGCCGGCTTTGTACGCAGCTCGTATCATTTGTGGAAGTGGCATCGGCGCGCTGTCTGTGACTGGGCCCATGTCCATCGTGGAAATTGCCCCAAGTGAGATTCGCGGATTACTCACCTCGTGGTATGCCGTAACCATGGGCATTTCCCTGACTGTGGCAACCTTTTCCGTCTATGGTGTTTACCTTCATCTGCCCGCCATTCGGTTGCAGTACCAGGTTGTTTGGTTTGCGCCGGCCATCTTTATGGCACTCACCATTTTTGCCAGCTTCTTTGCTAGCGAATCGCCTCGGTGGCTTTTGGTAGCTAACCGTCCAGAGGAGGCCCTGTCAACCTTATCACAGGTCCGTGGGTTACCAGCTGATCACCCACGAGTGGAGGCAGAGTTTCAAGAAATGAGAAATTCGATTTCGTCGGCTATGAATGGAACCGAGGATGGGACTCTCGAGCGACGTCCAACGCTGAAAGAGGTTGCGAAAGAGACTTTTACCATTTCTGCCAACTTGCGACGGCTCCAACAGACGCTTGTATCGTATGCGATGGCTCAGATGTCGGGTGCAAACTCGGTTACTTCATACTTCATCCCCATCATGAAGATCATTGGCGTCGAGGGCGGAGTTGGAAACACTCTCTTCTTGAGCGGAATGTATGGTTTCTCGAAACTGATGTTCAGCCTGATATCTTCCTTCTTCTTTATCGATCTGCTAGGTCGAAGGAAGTCATTGTTCATTGGTATCACATGTCAAATGCTATCACACATCTACATCGGCGCGTTCGTCAAGGTCCATCAGGAGGGCCAAGTCAGCCAGTCCGCATCGGAGGCAGCAATTGCAGCCATCTTTGTCCACGCATTCGGATATGCTGTTGGTAAGTCATGGCCACAATTTGTTTAATTATGCGATAACATCTAACCGTCTATTGCGGCCAGGCCTCTTCATCCTTCCATATGTCTTCGGTGGCGAGCTCTGGCCAACCCAAATTCGTTCCTTCGGCGGCGCTGTTGGGCAGACGTTTCATTGGTTGTTTCTGTACGCCATCAAGTTCAGCTTGCCTTCGCTTCTATCAAGCACTCACAACTGGGGCGCCTTCATTTTCTTTGCTGGGTGGTGTTTAATTGCCCTTATCTACGTGTACTTGATGATTCCTGAAGTTTCGGGCCTCAGTGTGGAGGAGATTGATGCCATCTTCAGAGGCCCGTGGTTCAATGCCTACAAGCATGGGAAAACGCCCGTTATTGTCGGATCTGAGTCACCTGCCAATGAATCAAGTTGTGAACCAAGGTAAGACTTTTCCTTGCACTTGGACGGTTGATCTTGGCGATAACTGACTAAGGTACCTACTGGATTAGGGGCAACAACTCGGAGTTTGCAGACGGGAAGAAATGAGCCTTGTTCACGGCAAGGGTCATCATGGAGGTTTAGATGGGCTTCCGTCTTCATTGACATCTGGAAAGCACTTTTTGGCGACTTGGACATGTTGGTTGTGTGGTTGAGATAAGGATAACATCAAACCAACCTATAAGGCAATATCTAGCTCCTGTCTTAACTACATGTGATGCTTATTCATGTATGCGGAGTCGGAACTTCAGCTGTGATGTGAAATAATATCAGACGCTAGTTTGCCTTCGCTGGAGGCATGCGAAGAGCTCGACACTATGTTACCTAGCTTGTCGTTGTCGCACGTGTAGAATCTGCCAATGGGGGACCATCAATTTTCCCCACAGTTGCCTGACTTAGTATATAAGTAAAGCAAGGCCACTCCAAATCCTCCATACACGACTACGCCGAGGACCCCGCGACCCCACAGCCAGAAATGCAAGCCGTGCTGAGGTGCGCACCAACAACGTCTATTCATAGGAAATGAACAGAAAGGCGAGACGCGTCCGCGTTGGCAAGCGGACGGCTCTCGCGTGCACGTTTTGTAAAGAGAGGAGATTGCGGGTTCGTCTTATTGATCACAGACATGGAGGCTATCGACTTGTTGATACAGCATGCTGACGGCTGTGAAGTGCGACGGCCAGAGCCCTAAATGCGGTCACTGCGTTGGATCGGAACAAGGTATTGAGGAATCCTTTTAATGACAATCTTCGGCATGGAAGCTAAAAGCAATCACAGACTGTGTCGTTATTGACCTAGAGACTGGCCAGCAGCGACCAAGAGACTATCTCAAGTCTTTAGAGGAGCGCGTGGCCTATCTCGAAGGACTACTCAATGCATCGGGCTCTGGTGCAGCCCATAACGAAAACAATCCATCTCAACAGCCTCAAGCCCAGATTAGAAGCTTCGATACAGTGTGTGCGCCGGCAATAACGGAAGTCTCAGTATTTGGTGAACCCACTAGGCCGTTCGACAGCCTTTCATCATCTTCAAGGCCTCTCACGAAGAAGACAGATACTGGACTTACTGCCGATGCCGGCATATCGGAATCTACTTCAATGTCTTTAAGAGATCCTTGTGGAAGATCACGGTATTTTGGGCCTTCTTCTACAGTTTGCTTCTCGCGTAGTGTGAGCACTGCGATGGGCATCGTTACCCGTAGTAAAGAATCAGGGCCCCTTCGTTTCGCAGGGAACAATGGGTCTTCAATGAGATTTCCCTCTCCGAGCTTTCCTGGCAACCTGTCTCAGACCTATTTCGAAA
The DNA here is from genome assembly GCF_026319265.1 of Colletotrichum chrysophilum. NCBI lineage: Eukaryota > Fungi > Ascomycota > Sordariomycetes > Glomerellales > Glomerellaceae > Colletotrichum > Colletotrichum chrysophilum. Next base: position 56,851 of record NW_026517497.1, on the reverse strand, counting down.
ATATTCATCCACAATATCCGATCTTGCACAAGCCAACATTCCAGAAATGGGAGGACCATTACATGAGAGCGAATATGGAGGGTGACCAGACTCTTGTTGATGAGTCGTCTCTATTCTTCGTTCTGATGGTGAGAGCATTTCTTACCCATTCTTTTAAGCAGATTGCTAAGTCAGTCCCCCTCCTCCCGGCAGGTACATGCCATTGGAGCACTGGTTCAAAACCACTACGATATTGCTATGGTGAGTCAATCGCCCTAATTGAAACTGTTCTCGCCTAATGGTGTGCTGGCCACAGGCTTATCATAGCAGTGCCATGGAATACATGGATTCATTGCTCAGTTTGGACAATTTAACCTCGATTCAATGCGTCCTTTGCTGTGCAGTGTTTTCGATTCGGTCTCCCGTAGGCGTCAGTGTTTGGTACTCACTGTCACTCCATTTCCGTCGACTTATGATCAAAACTAACGAGTCTTCGCAACAGGAAAACTGTAGGCATGGCTCTTCGTCATTGTATCGAAATGGGATTGCATCAGCGCACGGCGGTATATTACAGAAACGCCAATACTTTGGGACAAGAGCTGTCGAAGCGGTGTTTTTGGGTGGCGTACAACCTTGATCACGCCCTCGCACTGGCGTTGGGGCTCCCTCTGGGCATATCGGATGACGCGATCTATGTCGACGTAAGTTCCGCTTGGGTATTGCTATGGACATCAGAAGGTTGACCAAAGGACTAAGCTTCCCATGGACGTTGACGATGAAGCAATCACACCAACCGGCTTTCTGCGTCCTCCGCGGACTGACAGCACGTCTTCTCCAACACTTTCGACTGGTTTCATACATTCAATCAAACTACGTCGTCTTTGGAGTAAGATCAGCAATTGTCTCTACCCGCAGGTCCAGCCTCTCGTCAGAACAATGAGCACCGTGGATAGGAAAGACCTGATCCAGGAGATTCAACTGGAGCTAGAGGAGTGGTACGCTGAAGTAAAACCCCATGAATTGGACCCTATCCCGAATCCACAATCTCTTTATGCCTCTGGGAAGTGGTTTCAGCTTGAATATCTCCGCGCTCTACTTCTTTTACGCCGCCACTGTCTCACGCCAGATTGCTCGTCAGCTCTAGGACTTGAAACGCAGCTTGAGATTGAAGATTCTATGGAAACTTGCGCCAATGTTTCCTCGAAGCTCTGTTTCCTGTTCAGAGACGTACACGAAGGGACAGCTGTCCAAATCACTTGGAGCATGGTGCATGTGCTGTTTTCAGCAGGTCTTACCTATCTCGGGTGTCTGTGGAAATCGAAGCGAGTTCGCGAAGAGGCTCAAGAAATGGACATTTCGGCAACGTTTGAAGCGTGCCTCAAAGTCCTCGCAATCGCAGAGGACTGGCATCCTGAGTCTCCATACCGCCAGATCTTTGAGAAACTGGCACAACGTACGATGAAGATGGTTTCTGGAGGCGATGTCGATCCTTCATTCCGGCATCCTCCAAATATTGGAGCCATTAATGAAGCTTTCCAGGATGAGAATTGGTTTACTTTTGGAGAAGATATGGATTCGATTGCACTTCAGGACTGGGACAATTGGCTTGCTGACGCAACACATTGAGTTGGGGGACTTCTTTCTACTTTTGTTTACATTTGCAGACTTGATATCTTAAATATCGTGAGAAATCTGACATATGATTAGCGCTTTGCTATTTCTCAATAAGACAGAGGAGTAGACAGCTTTCCTATTGAAAATACGGTGCCGGCGTTCATCGGCCGGAGTTGTGGGTCCGTGAGCGACCAGCTCCGACGGAGCTTGTGTGGGTCCTTCGGCTAGGTGGTGGTTGGCCAGTGCTTAACTCCGTCAATCGCCACTTTCTTTCCTTTCATTGACATCACGATAACCATCGCGTCGCCCCCTTGCGATTCCATCTCTCAACCGACCATGCGCATACTGCTGACGCCTGTTGGTGCGTGGAACTGGAAATATGGCGACTAGATTTACGAGAACGTCGTTCGTCTGCGGACGCTGCCTTCGAAGTACGAACCGAATCGAGCCTAGAATCCGAGTTGCCCCGCGATTTTACTCCTCCGAACGAGCTGCCGAAGCTGCCGAGACGCAACAGCAGCAAGATGGGCCCCCTAAAGAGAAGGGTGCTATGTCACGCAGACTGGAAGAAGCTACCGAGGAAGCTCTATTGACGGGAGGCCGTGCTGGACGACGAGCAGTCGAGGATGCGGGGTTTGATCAAGAGCTCAAGGAGAAGCTTCTCGACAAGGTTCAAACAGCCAAGTTCAGATCCGACTTTGCGTCTGCCTTTGCCGAGGCTGAGATGCCCACTTCCGCCGCTGAAGGAACCCGAATCATGGCGACAACGCAGCCTTGGACTGGCGAGGAATCGCAATCCGACACTGCACTTCGCATGCTGAATGATGCGAGGAAGCCTCTCAAGCCCGAGCTGCGCGGGAAATACCAGATCCCGCCAGTCGATATGCGGATACGACGAGAACCGAAAGTCAACGCTGGCCAGCGCGCGGCCAACGCACGCGAACGAGCGTCGACGTATACCGGTATGGGGATGAAGGAGAAGAATGGGCTCAGCGATGCTGAGCGGGAGGAGATGAGGAAGACATTCCGTGAGCGATTCGAGCCAGGCGCTAGAGCGATGCCGAACACCATATCTGGACTTGCTGCACTGGCGAACGAGAGGATAGAAAACGCTATTGCCCTCGGGCAATTCAAGAACATCCCTCGCGGCAAGGGCGTCGAGAGAGATACTAGGGCGGATAATCCGTTCATTGATACGACGGAGTATATCATGAACAAGATGATTAAGCGGCAGGAGATTGTTCCACCTTGGATTGAGAAGCAGCAAGAGCTGGCAAAGGTTGCGGGCGCTTTCAGGGCGAGGTTGAGGAACGATTGGCGGCGGCACGTCGCGAGGATGATCTCCTCTCGAGGCGGCAGCCTCGAGGAGCAGATGCAAAAAGCGGATGATTATGCTCGCGCTGAGGAGCTGCACAACCCGCGCAAGAGGAACAGCGACAGTATCTCAGTGCCTACAAACTCGACGGATGACATCGTCATGGTTAAGATGCGGCAACAGGCGGCGGAGGATGCGGCAGCCAAAGATGCAGCTGTCACGGCTCCGAGGGAGTCCCCAGCACCTCCGGTAGCGCCGTTTCGTGATTCGGATTGGCTTGAGGGCGAACGCTCGTACATGACCCTCGCTATCGAGAACATGAACGCCATCACGCGGTCCTACAACCTCATGGCACCAGAGCTGGCGAAGAAACCGTACTTCTCACTAGAGCGTGAGCTCAGTGCGTGTTACGCCGACGTCGCGCCACAGGTAGCTGGGACCATCAGAGAGAGGGCGACAAGGCCTGTCAAGCCAATGTTTGATTCGGCCGGCGCTGGACCAGCGGCTATTTTCGATCGTTGTAGTAAGGAGGGCAAGACGGCCAAGATCTACGATTCGAAAGCTCCTCATTACGGTTTCAAGGAGATGTGGAGAGACATATGGAATTGAGTACTTTCCTCTCGTTTAGACAACAATTGAGCCAAGTCACGTTCACAAACACTACGGAATCCAAGACAACGTCACAGCCGACGAATGTTCGCTGCGATTGCTCAACTGGGCAGTGTAGACTGCGCTAGCGTGCCGCCATGCGCCACATTGTGCGTTGCTTATCGCTCTCGTAGCTTTGCTCACCTTGCGACCGCATAAGGCATCCAAACGACCGTCTCAGGCAGGAAACCGCCTAAACGGCTTCAGACCCTCGGGGAAAACGGGTAGACTAATGCTAACCTCATGCCAAGGCCCCATCTTTCCTCGCGAATCGACACTTCTCAGCACCAAAGTCCCTTTTGCTTTCGCTGTCGCCTTTCCGCAGCGCAGATCTGACCCCAATTTTGACCGCAGCACTCGACTGCGTCAGCCGTCAGCTAGGGCTGAAATGGATCTGGTCTCTCCGCGTAAGGCACCACATTGCCCGCGTCAGGCATCGAATTGATGTCGAGCAGGAGTATCGTGAGGCAGTGATGGGGGCTGTTGGCTGTTGCCTTGCTTTACATGATGTACCAAAATGCATCTTGATCGGCGAGCAGCGTGTTATTGTACATCAGAGCCTTGTCGCTCACTCACTTAGCTCCTGCGCTCGACTACAAAGATATAAGAGTCTTGGCTTTCCTTATGTCGGAATGCCTTCAATCCCACATCATCTCCAAAAGTTCTATTTCAGTCTTGGACAACATATAATCATCAGATATTCCAGCCTCATTCATACTAAGCTTCGACCTCTCCTCCAGAAAACCCCCCTTCAATTCACGCGCTACTCCCAAGCTGAATCGACGACATGGCCGTCTCAGACAAATATTCCCTCGCCGTCCTCATCATCTTCATCACCCTTTCTATCCCCACACTATTCGTCACATTCAAACACGGCGTACGAGGATGGGCAATTCTAGGATGGGTTTATCTCTTCATCTTTTGCAGTTTGAAGATCATCGGCTCCGGCATGGCCTTGGGCGACCCTGAGAGCAGCGGCGCCACAATCGTCTCCAGTGTCGGCTTGTCACCTCTGCTGCTCGCACTTTCTGGTGTTCTACATGAAGCGTCAGTGTTCCATCTCAGCACATCAGGCCTTGGCGCAAAACTAATGCTGCATTTTACAGTCGATTCTACTTCACCAGCCCCTCTAAGCGCAGCGCAAACCACAAGCGAGACCTCATTTTCGTCCTCATGTTCCACATGTTCACCATGCTCGGTGTCGTACTCATCGCGATCGGCATGTCCCGCCTCATGAAGCACGCCTCTCCCGACGACGTCTCCAAAGGCTGGACCCTCGCCAAGGTCGGCGCCGTTATTCTCTTCCTCAGCTGGGTAGCTCTCGCTGCAGGCGCCGCCTTCACCGTTTTTCAAGGCTACATACGCAGTGACGGCCGCCCTCAGAAGAAGGCCGCCGTCATGCTCCTCACAGCGGTCCTTTTCGCGCTGCCGTTTGTGGGCGTGAGAGTCATCGCGACGCTGGCCTACGTCGCGTCGGAGAACAGTTCACTCAGCGCCGCGACCGGTTCTGTAATGGTGAAGGTGTGGTTGTACCTCTTTGAAGAGCTCGCTGCCACGCTTATCCTCGTGATCAACGGTGTTTTGGTCAGGAACGTTAAGAAGCTCGATCAGGAGGCTGTTGTCAACGGGGGATGGGAGACCCGACCGGCAGATGCGGAGCAACAGGCCTACGAGCGGAAGTAAGACTGAGGTGCATTTATTATGATGATGTAGCTAGTAGGGACTTTGGTTACTGCCAGCTTTTGATATCCATGTCACTTATCGGACTTTGCCTCTTTCAGCTACGGCCACAAGATAGACGCAGGCCCAGATTTAGCTGCTCAAAATCTATTCTCATTGGTCGCGAAGCAATAAATAAACGCTGTCTTATTCTCAAGTAAGCGCCGCTGACGAAATCTCATAAGCACATTACCACGATCAGCGACGCTTGCAGGCCAACTTCACTTCACAACAGACTGCTTTTGTTCAAACGCTCTCGATGATGGTCGAATGATTTCTACTGCAGTGGTAACTGAAGAGAAACATGGGCCAGTCTCGTAGGTCACATACCAAGTCACGAAACGGATGCAAGGAATGTAAGACCAAGAAGATCAAGGTGAGCAGGTTGTGGGTATCACTTCAGAACCCAAGTTCACCTCAATGATTCTGACAAACGCATCTATAAGTGCGATGAACAGATTCCATGTGGTCGCTGCAGCAAGTTCTCGTTGGCCTGCAGCCTGTCAACAGAGTCTATCACTTCAATCAATCCTCCACTTCACTCCCTAGCCTCAAAACGTATCGACAGCAGCAGCCCTTCAACCTCCATCGACACCTTTGAAGCTTCTGACTTTGCTCTTTTCAACCACTTCCTGACGACAACGCTACCATGCCTTGCTCTCAAAAACGAGGCGTTGCTCATGTCATGGAAATCGGACCTTCCCAATCTGGCACCGAAGTTTCCTTACCTCCTGCACGAAGTCCTCGCCGTATCGGCCATTCATCTCTATCACCTCAACCCCGGCAGCTCGATCAACTACCAGCGCGTGGCGTGGGGCCACCAAGCCAAAGCCTTTAGCCAGTTCCGCGATGCGTTGTCCCCGGAAGTTGCAGCACACCAAGTGCACGCCCTCTTCGCTTGCTCGGCGCTCATGTCCAACTACTACTTCGCTTCATTCGAAGACCCCTCTTCACTCCTATTCAACAGTGACCCTCCCGGGCCTCCTGAATGGATCTTTCCCGTTCGTGGCTGCGCAACGCTCGTCCGTCAGCTGAGAGGTCCTTTAGAAGCTAGTACATCGTGGACAGCTCTCCAGTCGTCTTTGGATACATGGTCCGTCAGCCCTCCATCTCCAGAGGGACCTGAGTGGGAGCCAGAAATTCAGTCAATGGAGGCAAAACTGCGAGCCATGTCGCATGGAACAGCCCCCAGACCTCTGTACGAGGAGGACTTCCAGCTGTTGAGAAAATGCTTCAAAATAGCTGGGAAAGCCGGCGATGCCTCGTGTAAGGTCTCAGCAATGATGTTTGGAGGCGCGGCATCCGAGGAGTTCTTGAAAGATATGACTGAACGCAAGCGCCCTGAGACTCTGGTCATGATGGCTTTCTGGTGTGTCCTGATAAGCCGCGTGAATCAGCGGCACTGGCTGAGAAGCGAATCGGTACCGGAGGCTATTCTAGGTGTGATAGAGGCGCATCTGCCCCGGGAGTATCTGGAGCTGATACGCTGGCCTGCGCAACAGATCAGATCTGCACGCGATGTACCTATGCACTAGATTCACCAGGATCAATCACAGCAATACTGAACTTCTAGCACCTGAAATTGCTGTGACAACATTCTCTTACCACTGTCTGATACTGAGGTTCAAACTCGATATTGTGCTTGTTGTGTGCAACACACCCCAAGAGCAATAATTCTTTCATTCAGTCTCATCAGTCTGTCTTGGGAAGATCCTCTCGTCGATGGAAACGAACCATCAAAGCAGGCTTCTTCCACATAAGGAACAAGCGTGCTTGACCCATCAGATCCACCTCTTTGCTAACCAGCTCCCAGTCATACAAGAAGACCATCTTGGCCACAATAATCTTCATCTCCAGATAAGCCAAATTGGACCCCAAACATGCTCTCGGTCCCTTCGAAAACGGTTGACTAGCCTCCTTGTTGTCTCCATAGGATTCATCGAGCCAGCGCTCCGGTATGAACGAGTATGGATCCTTCCAATATTGCGGGCTGTGCGATGTAGCCCACTGATCGACACTCACCGTAACTCCCTCCGGGATCATGTGTCCGTCGATGACGGCTCCAGGACACGTGCGTGGCAATCCGAAGGAAGCAGGCGAGAAGATCCGCAGGCTCTCTTCGATGACGGCGTTGAGATACGGCAGCCTAGACGCAGACTCGCCAGTGATTTCCCCAACAGATCCAAACGCAGCTCGCACCTCTTCGTTCAATTTGTCAAGACGAGCTCTGTCCTTGAGCAGGTAGTAAGCCAGAGCAAGCAAGCATGTTGCCGTTGTCTCGGAGCCACCCACGATCAGCGTGCTGGATTGGTTCACGAGCTCTGCCCTGGATACTTCGTTGCCGCCTTTGCGGAGGATGTAGGAAAAGAAGTCGTCGCGATGGGCCGAGTCACCCATCTCAAGCCGCTTATCGAGCTTCTCCCCGGTTAATCTGTTGTGCATTGCGTACTTGGCTGCGGAGTCCTTTGGGAGCATGAATGGGAGGATTAGGTTCATGAGAGGAAGCCGCCTGCGGAGACTGCTGAGCATGTTGAAGTAACCGCCATCAATGATGATGGAGACCCAAACGTTGGTCTTTCCTTGGCCTACTGCGTCGAAGGACTCGCCGAATGTTAGGTCGCCTAGAATGATACACCAAGTCAGTAGGGGGATTTCAGCCGCAAGACCGACCTATCTGAGGTTAACGGCAGTGAGAAAAAGGGATCATACCAATGATATCAAAGGTCAACCAAGTGAACGCTTCTTCCATGTTAATACCCGGCCCCCCTTCACAGCCAATCCGCCCCAGTTGCGTCAGGAAGAGATCGACATATCGATGGATGACGACTTCTTGGTCATGCAAGGCCTTTGCGCTGAAAGCGTGTGCTAGGTATCGTCTCTGTCTCGTGTGCTCCTGAGGATCCAGGACTGTGACTATGTCAGGTTGATCGCCTGTGGTCTGATACCACGATGTTTTGTAGAATGGCCGTTTCCCCTTCATGGTGTGACCGTAAATGTCACGGTAGGCTGGAACCGTGGCGAATGACAACTCGTTTGGTGCTATTCGAACCACTTCGCCTATGATTCATAATAAGACTGCTTCAGCACGAGCTACGGTCCATGATCTGTAGCAGTGACTGACCATATTTGAGGTGAGTTTTCTCCATAATGAATGGATGTCGGCCAGACGTCCATGCCAAAGCATACCATAGCTAATCATGTTAGCGATGATCTGGTTCTTGATGTAGACCTGGTCCTACATCTGAAATCGCGGCCAATTTTGGCCCCGGGAACTTTGCCAGTGGGTGAAAAATGAGTCGGTAGATGCATATCACGAGGAAGTATAAGGCCTTCAAAAATGTTACTCGTCAGCCGGTGGGATCGGGCATGCAAAAGTTGCGCTGAAAACCACTTACCGCTGCAATAGCCGAGACAGCGATTAATGCTGTCGAGAACTTCATGCTCAGCATAATAAGTATTGATATGTAATTCACGGATCACAGGTTTTTCAAGATTCAAGCGTTGTCTAAAAGCCGCACGTTGGCTCTTTGTCCTGGGAATCAGTTCCAATGCTGTGAAATTAAAGCGTGCGGCAACAAAGGGATGCGGAGGCGGGTTCCTGATGCTTTAAATCTGGAAATAACCACCGAGCTGCTCCCCGCGGCATTGCCGTATTCACCACTAGAAGGCATTGAGTTTAGACGCAGGTGAAGCTTAGCGGAAACCCTATGGTTACGAGTCGCGACGCGTCAAAACCTTCTTCAGCGCTGCCAGTGGGAAGGTTACCGAGACCGAGCAACATCACGGAAAAGGCAATACCTCGATGGCTCGGGGCCAAGATGGAAGCCTACGTCAAGAAAGAGGCGACGTTTACTGAATTCGATCCACGGAATCCATAGGGATACGTAAGTTCGCACCAATGATGTCAGTTGAGGCTCTTGGCCAGCGCGAAGAAGGCTGTCTTTGGATTGGAGTATGCTTCGATGCTTGGCGAAATGTTAAGATTCTTCGCAGGAATAGCCTGAAAAGGCGCACTTACGGGATTACAATAGCTTTGCTTCCTGACATATGCTCAAGTGAAGGCGAGCCGTAGCTCTGACTGTCGCAGGGCGCTGCACTCATCATGTACGAGGTGAAGATATCTGTGATTTGACATCGCGTTGCACCCATACTGATGGACAGGAACAGTAGTGACGGCCCCTTGTGTGGCTAGCCCACAATTTTGAAATATAACTTCTCAGAACGTCGCCAATTGCAACTACAACGTCGCGAGAATGCATGGCTTGCGGTATTAAATCTTGCTAGATAATTCTCATGGATCGTTAACAAAGATTGGATGACAATTTGACGGCTAGCTATTTGTTAGTACACAATCCCAGTTATCGCAATAAGGTGGCCCAAAATATCACAGTACAGTCCAGAAGCTCTTGGACCGCTGATCTTCCAGAGCAATCCATCACATAACTGAATCATGCTCTGCAACTCCTTCACTCGAAGGCGCCTCTCCGTAAGTTTACGATTAGCTTAACGAGGTTTCTTTGAAGCGCTGTTCTACCGGGAAACATTCGAAAGCCTTCATAAGGTTAATGTTACTTGAGAATCATACGAATGATCTTGCATCGCCTGTAATGAATTTGAGGTAGCGTTCAAAGCCATCTGCTCCGTATAGTCAGTTCACCCAGAAACCTAAGTGCCAGCGCTGGTCTCTGTGATGAAGAAGAAAGATATCTAAACATCACAGCATGGAATCTGAAGACGTCGACGGCGTTCACATTCAAACAGCCAGAAGACAGACGCAAAGAAGACGTCAACGGCGCTGCCCCTCTCGCCAAGACCCAAGCCGTCCCCCTAGCTAAATGAGAATGTCTTCAACTGCCCGTGTCTAAGACACGGATGGGCGGCAATCGGAATGTAGACCCATAATTGCCGTCAGCCGAGAAAGTCCGAATCAACTTGTCTGTTTTTGATACAGGAGAGTCTCTGAAGGGATCATCTGCTCTAATGTCTGCTGAGGCGCATGATGGGATATGTCTCTGGGCCCGACGAAGACAGTTCCTTCTGTGGCTGTGTAGGAGTTGATGCTGGATCTGAGAGCTATTCTTGTAACGGTGGTCTTGAACATCATGTTCCTGTCGCACAGAAGGGAGGAAGATTTACTTGGGCTGCTCTGAATTGAAGGGAACCATGAAACGCGGATGGCATTTTGTCCCAATTCTCATCGCGAGAACCGATGTGTACTCATGCGGTTATTTCAAAACGCCGTAACAACTGACCATCGAGGGAATCGGGGTACCACAGGAGGTGATCGGGCCTCTCATAAGATATCTACTTACTTACACTCATCATTCTTGACGAAAAAAAAACATCGCGGCGAAATCTAGACTTGCCCGCGACTAAATTGGAAACTGAATCAATCAAGCGCTCAATGTTGAGTTGATAAAAAGGTATTTGACGTTGGTTGATCAAAAGATTTGGGCCCTAACCAGGGATCGAACCTGGGACCTCTCCCATGCGCGCTGACAAGCGTCAACCCTAAGGGAGAATCATACCGCTAGACCATCAGGGCTGATCCACCAGATATCTGACTGATGCTCAGGACGCCAAATTTTCTGCTTATACTCTCTCCATGCTTTTCCTATAATCTGATCATCGATTTGACAATTAAAGTTGCACCTCCAGCGCGCTCGCTGATCATCTCGTCTCCCCCAATAGCGCAAATTGACGCCGCAGCGGCGCCTGCACAGAGCGCTCTGCGCCAGTCATCCAATGCCAAGATCAGCAATTCTAGAACGCCTCCTAGGCCCCCGTCCGGCCAGCAATAGTTTCTGGATCCCGCAAATCACCCCAAATTAAACCAGCAAAAAACAAAAGAAGCATCCGCCCCATCCAAGCATCCAAGCAACGCTGCTGAGCCTCTCGATCCAGCGGGTGATCGCTCAATGCAGCGAAGAGTGATCTTCAGGAACGGGCATTTCCTACGTTAGTGCGCCTGCGTTCCTCCTGCCCTGCCGGGGCAACAAGCCCGGCCGCGTGCCATTGATAGGTAGCTAATGCTGCGCTGAACATGGCGTTCCCTGGCACATGCACCACGGGCGGATGGATGGGCGAGATGGCAAAGCACAATAAAAACAGAAACGCTATTCTTAGAGGCAAACAAATCAATCAATCAATTCAATCAATCATCCAGGCCCTATCATCCGCTATCCGGGTGCATCCCACATGCAGCTACCGGTACGCCATAGCCCAGATGCGGCCTCTCAAATTCTTGTGTGTGTTTTCTGTTTCTCACGCAGCCTCAATGTTTGTTTGCCAGATTCTTCTTTTTCGTGAGGTCGTCTGAACTTTTTGTTTCTTGCGGTAAACAGCAATAAGCTTGTCCAGCATTTGTGCGACACAACCCCCCGTGCCCCCTAAAGCCCCCCAGGCGTTCGTTCACAAGCCTAAAAAGACCAGACGGTTTTAAGGAGTCAAGGGCCTCCGTCGAGGGAGAAACATGGCAAAACCACCGTTCCCTGAGACCGGCAGTAGCTCCGCTTCCTTGCCCTGACGAGGCCTATGACGCGTTCGGGGATCGCCACTGGTCTCTGCTTCCTCTTCCTCCTTCTCCTGCACCGCCTAGTGGAGAATCCGACGTATCGCTGAATTACCTACCAGCTTGGAAAGAAGGGGGAATTGGAAGAACCAGCAAAGGGCGAGCAGAAAAGTGGTGACTGTGTGCCCACACCCGGGTGGGACCGGCCCTCCGTACCCGTCGCCTCTGCCCTGGAACCAGCTGGGAGCAGATCAAGAAGCCTCGCCCCCTTTCGCCAGCCCAGTTGCCAGTGCCAGCGAACCCCCGGCCGCGTACGGGCCGTTGAGCGGCAGCGGCACCTTGGATCGGATCATGGGGGCCGGTCGGGAGAGGTAGATGGAGCTGGCATGAAAACGGAGCACACCGCAGCGAGTACGAAGCTCAGTAAATGAGCTGCGAGGCGCTGCCGCGATGTTCGTCCAGCATGTTGGCGGTATAATAAAGTAAACGAGGAGCAATACCGAGATGGGTTTGATGGGATACCCCCACCTGTCCAATGCCTAGACAGCAACGCTGTATGCCAGGTGGACTTCACATGGTTGACCGCCTTGATTGATGGATTGGCTTAATCTCCAGAACCCAATGCAGCCGCAAGCAGCTTGTCAACAAGGCGTCCGTCACTGGGCTGTCATCCGGTTTCCCCATCGGACGATTTGACTGTGTTCATGCTGGCTTGCATGAGTGAGTGCAAGTAACTCGGTCTGATGGCTTCGGTATTCCGTCGTGGACAGTCCTCTCGCGGGGCTCGAGAGGGGTATTTCGGGGGCTAGAATATGCATGCTGACAACATGTTGATGGTTGATTTGACAGTGAGGAGGTGTCCAAGCTGGCGAGAACGAGCCCACCATCAAGGCTGTTTGTGAGACAACGTCATGGAGGGCGAACAGTGACGACGAAGGCCTTCAACTTTGGGAAGCCGGGTGTGTGGTTGCGGTTGTGCTGAACGGGTTTCGTGGTGAGAGATTTAACTTTATGCAACCTCGGGACGTGTGTGCCTCCACCGGATCTCCACCGTAAGCTTGGAAGGGGCGTTGTTTTTTGTGAGAATTTTCTTCCTGTGAAGGACTTTTTCGAGAAACCTGAATCGTCGACGAGTTCTTTTTTTTTTTTTTTTTTCTCTCGTTGGTGTGTGTCACTGCGGTACGGCAACGGAACGGGATCACCAGCGAAACCCACTGACGGTGTGGTGGATGCCCTACCTCACGTTAGGTCAAGTTTGTGTAGCTTCAAGAGACAGAGAGGTTGTGTGACTGGTGAGCGTCAGTGTGTGAGTGTGTCACTGCTGGTGCTGTACCCATATGCGTGAGTTGTTCCTGAGCGGCGTCCAACAAGAGTTCGCCGTTGCAGGTCCAGTTCCGGGTCCACGTCCCCAATCCAAGGTTCCAGACCCCCCGTGGCTGCTCTTCACACGCTTCCCCCTCACGACAACACGCGCCAACGAGCGGGTGTACCTGGCGGCGGCGCTTGCTGCCGGCATTTGCTTGGGATCCACGGGGCGGACTGGACTCTCACTGGATGCAATTGGAGCCGACGGGCCTTGACGGGTTCAATGTTGTGTGTTCCATTCGTCCAGCGCGGTGTTTACCTGCACTAATGCCAGGTACATCGCTCCCAGTATGTACGGCCAGAGCTACACATTGCTTGGTTGCGCACAAACTTCAACAGCCGCCAAAGTACCTTTTTTCCCAGTGCTGCACAACTGACGCAGGGCCAACGCGTGGTTTTTTTTTTTTTTTGCTTGTGTGAGTTCCTCGTTGGCGCCCGGATCGTCATGCTGCTCTTCTCCATCCGAAGTCCATCCATCCATCCATCCCACTCACACACCAAAACTGGATATGTACATACATCCAGGTTCTGGTTGTGTGTCCAACTTTTCAGTTTCCAAGATGCCAATTGGCAGGCCGCTGCACGAATAGGCGGTATTACAGAGTCGCAGTAATCTGTTTCCCAGAGGCGCCCAGCTGGGAAATGCCCGGGGAGCAGCTTGGACTCGATCCGTGACCAAGCTTTGGCGTGCGGTGAAATTACCTTCCCCACCCCCTTTTCCCGCATCACCGTCAACACACCGTCCAATCCTGCGCCTGGCCCTGGGCGTCCGGCGGTGCACCCTCCCTCCTCCATGATCCATCCCAGAGTCCCAGCTGGGCACTTTGTCACTCTCCACCAGTGACTGTCACCTCCTCTCTCTGTCTTCTCGGCTGGAACAACTGGCAGCAGAGCTGGACCGCCCATTGGAACATCTCCACAACACACCCCTCCCCTGTGGCCCCGTGTGTCTTGGTTCCGCGGTGCGTGTGTGTGTGGCCCTCACCTTCTCAAGCCCTGGAACCAAAAAAGACGCCCACCACGTCGGCTGGCCCTCCTCTCGGTCATGACTTCCTGGGCCCGCCTTGCCTCTTTGGGAGTCTGTTCCTGACTAGACAGGGTTATCGACGAGCCGTGATGGGCTGTTGGACGGCGCACGATAGAGCTGGACGCGCCTCCTTGGTGACGACGCCCCTGTCGATGCGCCTGTCCACCCCTGTCCGTTCATGTTGCTCGTTAACACCCACATCCAAGAAGGAACATGGACGGGGGGCCGCCAGAGACAGCCAGACTCAGAGTGCGCTGCGATCTAATGAGATTTGTTTCCTTCCCTTCAAAATGGGCCTCACCTCCCTCCCTTTTTCACTCTGCCCCCATCCCGGTTTCCCTCCTTGCTTCACGCTCCCTCTCCTTCAACCACCATCGTCCACAACTCCGCGAGTCAAATCGCTGTCACTCTTTTCGGACGGGTATCAAAAGCAAAAGAATCCAAGCCAAGCCATTTTTACCTTCCCAATACATACTATCTAGCGTTCACGAGTTGACGACTCTCCTTCTCACGACGACATCCTCCCGAAACACGCAACGGTAAAAACACAAACCTCCTTCAAGATGCAGCTCATCAACAACCTCGTCCTCCTCGCGGCCGCCGCCTCCGCCCACCCCTCCCTCCACGGCCACCAGCACTTCCACGAGCGCCGCACCGTCGACGCCGTCCAGGAGCGCGACGCGACCTTCATCAAGAACGTCGCCCCCGCCGCGTCCTCCACCACCTCCTCCGCCGCCCCTGCCGCCACCTCCTCCGGCTCCTCCTCCGGCACCGGCGTCTACACCCCCTTCTGCTCCGGCAAGACCAAGCGCGCCACCATCGAGCAGATCGCCTACTCCGGCAACACCGGCGCCGACGGCGACTGGGGCTGCAACATGCAGATCATCGACGAGAACGCCCTGAGCCTGTATAACTACACCACCACCTTCACCTCCTCCAAGGACACCTTCACCTGCTCCTGCTTCAACAAGATCGGCCCCAAGGGCCTGATCGACGGCGCCTGGTTCGCCGCCATCACCTTCACCGTCAAGGAGGGCGTCGACAAGCACGTCGCCTTCGAGGCCGACTCCCAGGGCTCCTGCGCCTGCGGCCCCGGCTCCGAGGTCCCCAAGACCTTCATCGGCCAGTTCGCCGGCACCTGGCTCGAGTTCGACTGGGGCTCCACCCCCAACGGCGGCAACTCCGGCGCTGATGCTTCCGTCCTCGTCGCTGCTGCTTCCAGCATGAGCTACTACGGCATGAAGGTCGCCGCCAACGACAAGACCTGCTCGTGGGTCAAGTCCGACGGCACCAACGAGGGCGCCTACATGTCCGGCATGGAGGCCGAGGACGGTGTCGGCTGCAAGGGCTACTACACCGGCCACCTCGACGTCACCCTCGGCGACAACTTCTCCACCAACTAAGAGACTTGACAAATGTCTGGCATTTTGATGGGTTTCTAGCGGTTCCGTGACGAGGGTGTTTGAAAAACATTCAATTGGATTGCGGTTTTTCGTCGGGGGAAAAGGAGGAGGTATTCCCTCATCTCTCAATTTCACCCGCCACGATAAAACGGAAGCCCTCGGCCACAACAATCTTCTGCTTTTATATACGTACAGCTTGACGGCGCAATTGGGAAACAACGGGGATACCTCATTCTTTTTTCTCTCGGGGCTCTTTTTGGTCCGGCGCGGCCTCTTTTTGAATATCTGTATTCCACGGCCCGCCGCCAAATTTTGTTTTGGACATTTGGCAGATATCCTGGATATGGGAGAAAATATCTGGAAACATCAACATTGGTCTCGAGCCGGGGGGCTAGCAAAGGGACGCCTTACATGAATGTTTAGTTCCCTCCCCCCTTTCTCGGACTAAGCCCTACATATACCTAGTGTCTGCTTCTTAATGCGACATAAAACTCATCCTTTCAAATATGGTTCCTCAGTAATGTGATGTGGTGTAAATGAATCGGTGTTTGGCAGTGGTGCTGTGCCGTTCATCCCGTGTGTTCGTCTCAAGTGAGATGACAGCGGGGTGAGAACAAGCTTCATGTGTGTTTCGGCCGGGACAAGGGCTGCACGTGGCTGTGAAGCTCAACACTTATGCTCTTGCTGTCTGTCACTGACGACTCATGTGCTATGAGGAGGCCTTCAGCTTGGATCTATAATTGTTCTCTTTTGAGGTAAAAAGCTGATATTCTAATGCCAAACTCAGCTTTCTATGATGCTATTGTCCATGAACTCCAAGGCCAGTACACACGCTCCCATTGATCTTTGTCCAGTTCATTATCGTCGTGTCCAGTTCATTATCGCCATGTCCAAAGTCTTCTCCTTTCTTCTCCAATACCCATCCCATTCAAAAAATCTCATCGTCATCTTCTGCAATGCGCAAATCGCTCATATCGAACTTGGCACCCGCCTTAGCTCGCCCTTTGCTGCTGCGGTCTGCCTCCGACTGGGCGGCTCTGCTTGAGCCAGCAACAGCAGCACCCTGCGAGCCCTCCTGAGCTGCACTCTCAACAGTAGCAGTCGTGTTATCCGTCGTGTTCTCAGTAGAGACGGCCTCATCCCGCGCGCTCTGGACGAGTCTTCGCTGCTGAGGAGGGGAAGGAGACCCATCTGAGTGCATCGTAAGGTCCTTGAATGGCTTGCTCTTCACCTCTCCATCCTTCTCCACCAACTTCCTCGGCGCGCGGTTGGTCGTCTTGACAGGGCTGAGGTGCAGTGTCGAAGGCGTCTCGAGGGCCTCATCATCATCCTGTACAGGCTGGATTGAGACCCCAGGGGGCGGCAAGCTTCTCCTCGTAGGCGATCTCCCACGCTGCTCCTCCACATCATCCTCAAACCTCACCTCCTTCCCCTTTCCCTTAATCGACGACCGTCTCCGCTGCTGCTGCTGCTGCTGATCCGACTCCTCCCCCTCACTCACCCTCCGATTCGCCTTGAAGAAATGCCCAATACTAAGCGGCTGATGCTGTCCCACCTCATGGTCACACGGGCACCCCGCCACACGGCACGGGTGGTAGATACACATCCCCATCTTCCTCCGTCTCTTCTCCTCCTTCTTCTGCCGCCTCTCCGCCTCCTGCGCCGCCAGCTCCGCCTCCCGCGCGCGCTGGTTCACCGCCGCGCTCGTCGAGACGTACAGCAAATACGAGAGCACGCGCACCCGCGTCCCGCACGGCGTGACCACCAGCACCGTGTCCCCCTCGCCGTCCGTCTCCCACAGGTCCGGGACGAAGTACACCCGGTGCTGTCGGAAGACGCAGTCGGCGGTCGTGACGTTGAGGGTGTGCGCCAGGTCCGCGGGCATCTCCGCGGCTTCGCCCCAGGAGACCGGGATCCAGGCCGCGTCGTTGGGCTGCGCGTTCGGGATGGGCGGGGGCGGGAGGCGGGCGGATGCCGGCGGGGCGTAGGTTGTGGGCGAGGCGAGGTAGTCGGAGAGGAAGGTGGCGACGACGGGGGTGGTGGTTGGGTTGCGGCGCGGTGCGGTGTGGCCCCAGCCGAAGGGGGAGTCGGCGCCGGGGAGGGTGAGTCGCTGGCCGGAGTGCGGGTTGGAGGAGGACCAGTCGGAGAAGTAGGCGGAGGAGGAGGGGTTGGTGGCGGATGCGTAGTCTTCGGAGGAGTAGTATTCTTCCTCGTCGTAGTCGTCGTCCTCGGTTTGGGCAGTCGTGGGCTGGATGCGAGGGGCTGGCATTGGAGTATGAGGTCTGGGTACGGCCCGAGCTGGGACTTGCTGGGTGTGGTTTCCTCGTGGCATGGGAGCAGCGTAGGTTACGCGGCCGCGGCCTCGGGGGGCGACGGGGGCAGCAGCTGGCATGGAGGAAGTTGTTGCGAGGGCCATGGCTCCTTGACCGGCTTGGTTGGTGACTTGGGGACTAGGTTGCAGTCCGTATTGCATCCGCGAGGGCCCTCCTCTTCCACCTCTCGGACGAGACGACCAGCGTCCTCCAGAGTTCGTAGATGGACGTCCCGAGACAGCTGCCGCGTTGGTGGCAGGATAGTTATTGATGCTGAGAGTGTTGGTAGGGACTCCTGCTCCGAAGGCGGGAGGAGATCGGCGCAAGTTTGACGAGCTGGGTCGAGGAGGAGCTTCCAGCAGTGCCGGGAACCCAGGGACCGCGGGCGACGGGTCGTATAGGGGCTGGAAGGAGGCGCGGGGGATGCGGTAGACGCGGTCGCTGCGGCGGCGGACGTTCTCCGGGATCGGCTCCTGGGGGAAGTGGAGGACGAGGCAGTCGTAGCAGGTGACGTCCTCCGGGCCTTGGATGGCCATCCAGGGGCTGTCGCCGCAGGTGGCGAAGGGAAGCCCGTTGGAGACGACAGCGTGGCAGGGGTCTTGGATCTGGGGGAAGTGGACGGGAAAGCCGCAGCTGATGCAGAGCGATTGGGGGAGAAGTGTCCAGCACATCGTGAGGGTTGTTGGTTGTGAGAGGAGGAGAGGGAAGGAAGGTGGTGAAAAGTTTGCGGAGGTGAGGTGAAGGTGAAGTTGAAAGTAAGAGGGTGGAGCTTGAGAAAGGTGATGTTGAGATGGTGCCTAGAGGGTATTGCGGGCAATTGATCAGAATAAAGTCGAAGTTCAGACGAGAAGGGTTGTGATGTCTCCGGTAGGTGTCTTCGGAGATGGAACAGGTTGAGAAAGGTGAAGAGATGGTGTCTGGAGAGTATTGCAGGCAATCAACCAGAATAAAGTCGAAGTTAAGACGAGAAGGTTGTCCAAATACGTCTGGAGACGGAAAGGTTAGAGTGTGAAAGGGTGAAGTTGAGGACCTCAAGGTCAAGGGTAAGTCAAGTTGGGATGAAAGCCAGAAGAAGTCAAGATATTGTAGAAGTGAAGTTGAGGTTGCGATGTTGCCTGCCAGAAGCTGTTTGATGACGAGAGAAAAACAAGTCGAGGGTGGGATCGAGGTAAGTTTTATATCGAAGTCGAGTCGAGGGAAAAGAAAGAAGCCTTGAGCTTTGTGTTGGTTCGTGGCATTGTTCTTTGAGAGAACAACGACTTGACCAATGTGCAGGCATTACCGTGTCCATGTTGATGTCTAGGTAAAGAAGAAGGGTTGCCTGTCAAGGCAGTCGTTCAAGGTCAGTTCCCTTTGCGCCGACCAGACAATAAAGGCACAGCCAGGGTCCTTTCAGAGACGTTGACGAACAGCCTTTTGTGGCTTTTCAAAGTCAACGGGCAACAATTTTACTTTCTTAGACCCTTGGTATTGTATCTCAACTCGCGAAAGAAAGGCTTCGACTCCCTTAGGAAGTCCGGCACAGGCATAGACAATGTTATTGTTGCTCCCGTGAAGATAGCTGGCCCTCAGAGAGAAAGACATCTCGCATCCGTTACCGTTGTCCTTCGAGATCGTCCATCTACAATTTGAGGCAAACTCAAGAGGTTGCTAGCAGATATCTTCAGACCAATTGAGGTACTTACAACATCACCACGGCCACATGAGGTTTAAAAATAAAATGCAGTTGGGTTAGTGCCGTAAGCGGGTACACATACCGCAATCAAACGTTAATCACAATGCAATAAATAAGTCAAAAAAAGATATCCGTTTCCGTGTGACGTCAAAGATTCGTAGAATCTAGGTCAAAATTGCAAAAAGTCGACGTTGGCCTGATTCGAACAGACGCTCCCGAAGGAACAAGATTTCTAGTCTTGCGCATTAGACCACTCTGCCACAACGCCAGATGTGGGAAGCTGGAGGATCCCAGTTCCATGATTGCGCCAGCAAATCGTGGACCAATGTAGCGTAGCTAGCCCATGCCGAAGCGAGTCAAGCCAAGGGTGGGCTAGTGGGGCGGTGTTCGAACGACGACTCCCGTCTGCAATGACTTGAACACGACCGCATTCAAAGTTGACCACGTGAATAGGTATTCTTTGACTTCTGGAAAAGGCTGGGGAACACGGACGAGGCCGGGTCTTGAGCTGGCGACGTTCTGCAATCGGCAGGGCCTAGGATTGCAGCCCGACCGTGTTCACGACGTTTGATGCTTGATTCGAGATTCGCCATACGGGACAGATGCCAGCCAGGCAATACCCAATATGACAAGTAGGACCAACACCGTAAAAAAATGTGACGGTCTATTCAAGCAGAAAACAAAACTATAAAAAAAGAGAAACCTACCAAGAAACACCCGAAGACGCCACACTATCGCGACGTGCTGCGCTGGCGCCGTCTACCCCTAGCATCCTCCTCCCGCATCTCCCGCTCCCGCGCCGCGCTCTCCGCAATCTCAACCGCCCTCCGTTCCCTCTCCGCGCGCTTCTCCGCGTCCTGCTTCAGATGCCGCTCATGCGCCGCATCATAATCCGTCTCATCCTGCCCGCCCACCAGCGCAATCGCCAGCTCCCGCGTCGTCCCGCGCACATGGTCCACCACCTCCTTCTTCGCCTCCATCAGACACTTCACAAACGCCTGCACGCCCGCGTTGCCCATCGCCTCGGGGCCGAGGTGCCGGTAGATCGCCTGCTCGATCGCGCTCCACACCACGTCCGTCTTCACGCCCAAGCCCGCGATGACGTGGTGCACGCCCTCCCACATCATCGTGTGGCAGCGGCCCAGCAGCGCGCCGTGGGCGCATTGCGCTTGGTATTCGAGGTCGCGGATGTGCTTCTGCATCGCGTCGGAGTACTCGCCGCGCTTCTCGCGCTCGGCCTCGGCGGTGAGGTAGGCGAGGTCGCGGCGGTGGGTGCAGGACGGGCAGATCGCGGGGCGGCGGGCGTAGAAGTCGTCGCGGTTGACTTTGGAGGAGGTGACGGACTCGAAGCCGCCCCAGACGGCGCGGCAGTTGAACTGCGGCAGGCCGTTGAGGGAGTAGCCGCCGCACTCGTCGAGGTGCTCGTAGCGCGCCCAGTAGCCGTCGCAGCCGCCTTGGGAGGGGGGGAAGCATCGTTGGAGGGAGAAGACGCGCATGCACATTTTGAAGGTGGGGGTGGGGGGAGGACTGACTTTTTTGGTTTTTTTGAGTTGGGGAGTTGGCGTTTGAAGAGTTGGCGGTTGTTATATGGGATGTCTGTGGTGGTAAGTTGGTTATTGTTGTTGATGATTGTGATTGCTTGATGATCTGGATGACAGTGATGGTGAGTTCTGGCATGGATTATAAATGTTCTCGACGAGACGTCGACAACTTGTTCCACGAGTGAACATGTCAAAAGATGGTGAACAGTCAAAGAGTTCAGTTACGTGCCTCGACTAAGAACTCTTAGTCGACGCTCAACAAGTCCATTGTGCATCACAAAGGGCCTTTGAGGGCATTCACACGCAGTCGAGGCGAACCAAAGGGTACTGGTGGTGCTCATGATGAACAAGAAGACGTCAAGGGCCATTGTTCCACATCCAGTCTGCGTCGGAGCGGCTGGTAGAACACAACTCATTGCCGTAAGCCACACTTGCAGCTTCTCACGAGATTGCATCATCAACAAAAGAGCTCCGAGAAAGAGAAGCTTCAAGATACCACAGATATCCCTCCGCCGCTCACCAGCCCTGCGATCACCTGGCTGTTATGAGCTCTGCACTCACAGCAGCTCAAACCACCGGCCGTGGACTTTCACAAGAATAGCACCGTCAACTCTCCGAGATCCTTCATCCCAGGCACGCCTTGAAAGGCTGACGTCGGCATGTACCGAGAAAAGCCCTCCCCTACGCAACGCGTCGGGGGAAACGATCGGGCGCGTCGCGGGTAGATTGTTAGAGCGACGACGGCCGCGGCTCCCGGGCCAAACGGCGCGCCCGCCGGCGGACGCCACTGGGATCTAGCAGCGAGACGAGGCGTTACAGCTGAGGGGTCCTGTGACGGATGCTTGTCTGACATGTCGTTGGCGGAGAGGTCCCTGAGGGCAAAAGGTCTTTTCTTCTTTTGCGGGGTGTCGGAGGATAGGCTGATGAGCCCTTGCGTTGGAGCGTGACCTGGGGTCAGCATTGAGGAGGACGACGGGATGAGGCGCCGTTGGATGCTTGCAAAAGGATTCGATGCTTCCTTCCCACTCGGGACGGTTCCGGCGGCTTGGGGTGAGTATCGTCGGAAGGAGCCAGCCGCGGGTCGTCAGTGCGGGATGGACGATTTCGAGGTCCTGGTGATTGATGCAATGGATGAGACGGAGGGGGGATGGCGAGACTCGGATGTCTCGCCATTGGGGACAGACGGCGTTGATCAAGGGATGTGGGCTGGATGTTCAGCTGGCTTGGTATTCGTTGCTTTCTGGAGCGAGGCGGGTTGGGGATGATTGGAAGCGAATGTTGGGATGATGGCATGATCTGCAAGCTCCCGTTGCTGCGACGTGTAACGGATGGATGGCAGAAGGTTGAAGGTGGATGGATCTTGGGAGAAGGGCCACAGTCCGCCTACAGTGTGTTTGGAGAAACCTCCCGGTTCGAATCTATGTAAGTCGTACTACGCACACTGTGCAGACATCTCCATACCCAAGAATGCCTCATCCATGCAATGTTGTGTCCCCGTCTGCAACCCCCACGATCCGGAAAAATAAAGGAGCAAGGCAGCTTCGGTCGTGGCTGGGACATACTCCAACCTCAATTCGAAAGAAATCCTGCATGGCAGGCAAGGAGGAAGGGGGGCGTCATGGGACGTGCTGTTTTCGGTCTGGAACCACGTCCAAGAATGCTGTTGTCTCTCTTTTTTTGCCCGTTTCATTTCCCATTTGCTCGGTGTATTTGCGGTTTCAATGTGAACTGTGTGTGTTGTCCCCTGGACTCTCTCTGTCTCTGCTCTAGTCTGAGTCCGGACATTTGTGCGTTCCAGAGTCAAATCCAGAAAAAAAGGTCCCGGGCAGCTGGAAGCATCCAAAGTTTATGGGACACGGCCGGTGAGCACGCGGTGAGCGTTGGGGTTTGAGACGGGAAGTTAGACGGCGCCGTTCACGTGGCAGAGGCAGAGGCAGAGGCAGAGGCAGAGGCAGAGGCAGAGGCAGAGGCAGAGGCAGAGGCAGAGGCAGAGGCAGAGGCAGAGGCAGAGGCAGAGGCAGAGGCAGAGGCAGAGGCAGAGGCAGAGGCAGAGATGGGAGCAGATGCATGCATCGGTTCGGGGAGGTTGAAGATGGGGGCCGCTGATAATGGGTCCCGTCTTGTCAATGGATCCATGGATTTGGATGGAGACGCTGGGACGGACGGACATGTGGATGTGGATGTTCGCGGCCCAATCAGGCCCCAGTTAGATTGCATCGGAGCGTTTCTGATGTGATTGCGACCCGCGTTGCCAGGCAGAAGGAGGGGGAATGAAGGTGCACTGTCGAAGCAAGCAAGCGACGCTCATTGTCCCGTCAGTATCTGCCTATCTTTGACGAAATGGCCTTGGCTATGGGCATTCAGGATGCAAAGTCCCCGAAGTCGTGCAGGATGCAGCCAGGTCAGGGGCCAACCCAAGGCGAGGCAAACCATATCTGTACCTACCTATTCACCAGCACCAGAGAGAGACCCAACCGGCAGAATGCCTACCCTGCGCTACATTAGCAGGACTCCCAACGATCCAAGATGACGCGACTGACACCCACTGACTGCAGGACGCCAGCCCGGGCGGCGGAATCGAGTCCTTGGTCCCTGTCCTTGGGCATTGGTCCTTGGTCCTTTGGAACGGCCGGTACGTACTCTTTTTTGAGTGAGGTGAGCGCCCGGTGTAAATGGAAGGGAAGGCACGCACGGCTAGCAGGTGCAGCTTCTGGGTTCCAGTCAGTTTGGGGGTCCCAGCAGCCGGTTGCCGCCAGCCCAGACAGAGACGACATGGGAGGCATGCGCCGGGTTGGACTGGACGGACAGCAGCAATTGGAAGGTGGGCAGCAATACCACTGGAATACCACCTTACCTACCTACAGGCTACCCAACACCAAATACCCAAGGTAACCAACCCAAGTAAGGTAAGTAAGCAACCGGCTGCTGCCTTCTTTTTTTCTTTTCTTCCATCCAACTGCGACAACCTCCCATGACGAATGTCGCCCGCACTTCTTCTTCCATCTGACACCACCGCACCAACACTCTCACCCACCAAGCGCATGCACACTTTCTTTCATCCCGAACAGACTGCCCTGAGCAAAACTATGACTGCGCCCCGGCCTGCAAGGAGATGATCGCGTCTCATACAGGAGGCTGAAGACTGATCTCCCCGTTGACGTCGACTGCACGCCTGACACCAATAACCCACCCGCTCACCTACCCTCTCTGGGCTGGCTGCCAGCATAGCTTCTCGTCCGCGATATCCCTCGATTCCGACTTCCACCTCCGCCCTGTGCTCGTTTGAGCTACCTTCTCTCTCTCCCTCTCCCTCTTGTCTCTCTACCATTGCTTCCTGTCCTGCGACCACCCGCCACCCCTGCGCCCAGTGGATTGGATCACTTCTGGTCCATCCATCCACCCCGAACCCAATCTCGCCGCGATGCTTTCCCATCTGCGGTTCCATCGACGGGGGCAATCGAATCCCACTTCGCCCAACCCTGAGCAGTCTTCTGCGCCCGCCCCGTGGGACCCCTCGCTTCCCCAGAAGTCTCCCTTCGTTCAAGATGCCGCTTTAAGCCCAGACGCCCGGTCGCCTGCCGCCCCGACCAATTCCTCGCTGCCTCCAACACTGCCGCCCATCACCCGCGTCACCTCCTCCGGCTCCGAGTCGCCCTCGCCTCTTGACAGACCCTCCGTCGACCCCAAGTTGACGTTGGAGACATATGCTCAGAAGCAGCAGCCTGCGCCTCCCCCGGTGCGCTCTCCGAACAATTCCCAGTCTGGCTTCGTCGGTGGTGTCGCCTTGCGCAAGCAGCTCGACCAGCGCCAGCTCCTGCAGCTCCAGAAACTCCAGCAGCAGCAACAACAACACGAACAACAATTACAACAACAAATGGCGGCGCTTTCGCCCGATCCGGCGGCCAATACTGCCTTCGACTATGCCAGCCACGAAACTCAATTCTCAAAGTCGAAGCCCGCACCGCCCCCGCCGATAAATACGGCCCCTCCAACGAGACCCCCACCACAACCCACGAAGTCTTCAAAACACAGCAGCTCCTTCGCGACGCCCACCGACCTGCACCAACATCACCTCAGCCCGAGTCAATCGCAGCCTCCCGCCCCGAACTATGCTGCGACTGGACGAAGACCCGCAGGAACGAGACTATCGAGCGAGCCGACCAACGTCCGAATGGCTAAGGACAGCACCGAAGCCCCCAAGGGCAGGAAAGGCCTGCCTTTCCTGAAGAACCCGATGTCGACACTGCTTATGAGGAGGAAAACAAGCCAGAATGCGCCTGATCTGTCGCCCCTACCTCTTGGAGGGAACAGGCTGGGAGAGCCGTCCTACGACCCGCGCATTAGAGGCACACGAGTTCACGACTTCAGCGCCCCGCGAACGAGGAGAAGCGTTATGAACGACTCGTCCAACGCTGCGGCGGGCGCAAAGCCACAGCCTTCTATACCTGAAGAGAAGCTGGACTTGGGCAAGACTTCATCCAGGGAAAGCGCAGCACCATCTTCATTCCAGGGTAGGAATATTAGCAGTGCGTCTGAATCTGGTCGGTCTGGCTCCGTCAGCGTCATCTCCCAGACAGTTGCAGGGTCGAGCAGCGTCGCATCCACAAAGGCAAGGAGTAGCATGAACCTCGACTCCAAGCCTCTGCCCGATGTCCCGCCTAAGGACTCGACGGCATCGTCATCGCGGTCTGCTTCTGTTGTCTCAAAGAAGCCGTCCGTCAGCGCTGCATCCATTCTGTCCAAGACATTGCCCTCCACCAGAACGGGTCGCTCAAGAGGCGCCTCCCTGTCTGGTCAGGATGTGCTCTCCTCCGTGCCCCGCCACATGAAAAGTACGTCTTCTAGGTTCAGCTTCGATATGGTCGGTGCCGCAAAAGCGGAAAAGTTGCTCGAGGAACGCCACCGCCAGCGAGAGCTGGAGAGGAAAACGTCTGATCCTACTCCCAACCCGAACCGCGATTCCAGGTTTGACGATTTTGACGACGAGTTCGATTACGACGCTATGATGGACGACGATGGCATGGAGGAGGAGATACCCATGAGCAACGATTTCGACGACTACGAAGAGGACTTTGACGCAGGTGGCACAGATCCCTTGGGTCTTGACGGCGAGGAGGACTTTGATGCGGGCGGGACTGATCCGTTGGGTCTCGATGTCGTGCCAGAGGTCGAAGTTGAGATGGACGAGGAAGACGAAAATGACCCGGATAACGACCAGGAGAACTTCGCAGGCTTCGTCTTCCAGCGTTCAAATCCTGCATCTGCGCTGACTAGCCCACACAGTGCTGGTTTGGCCTTGACACCAAGAGATGCTGATGGGAGGGTCATTGGCTTCGCGCTCTCAAAGGACACGCCGGACCTGAATCCTTCGTTGTCTCCCGGCTACTACCCTGGCCAAAGCATGGACTCACAGATGTCAGAAGCGGCAGATGGACTTGCTATTCAGGGATTGAACATTAGCAGCAAGCCTCAAGAAGAGCAGCCGGAAGAACAGCAGGGTGCGCAGCTGGATCAGAAGCCACAGGAAGCGCCACAGAACAATCAATGGTTAGCACCTGCGATGCCCCCACCACCGCCGCCGCCGCTGCCCAAAAAGGATGACCTTTACTTCGATAATGGTCTCTTGGACGAGCTTGACTTTGCTGGCGAGGGCGATGGCTCCACATTCGACGAGTCGATTTTTGACTTGGACGACACAGATCAGTACGGCCGGCCTCTCCCCGGCGTATTCGCCAAGTTCCAGGCTGCTCGAGCTGCGTCCAACGCCACTGCTGCTCAAGAAAGCGTAGCCCAGGATCCCGCCGCGGAAACCGATACTGCTCAAGAAGATGCTGTCCAGGACACCAACGGTCAAGAAGGTGCTGCTCCTCAAAGCAGCAAGAGGGTGTCGGACAGCACTTCCAGGCTCTCCGCTCAGTCCAATGCAACAGCATCGACTGCCCACACGTCTCTGAGTGTGGGCATGCCAGCTCCGTCCACCGAGGAGTCGAAGAGACAAAGCGAAAACCTGGGTCAGGAGGAATCGTCCTCCGCCATGACGTCGAGCTTTTCAAACGTGGAGCAGGGCAAAATGGAGGCTTATCAGGCCGCCCTTGCTGCAGCTGCATGCGAAGCTGCCGCTAATGGAAAGTTCCGACGGGACTCTTCGCCGCCTCCTAGCGAGATCATGTCGCCTGGGGCAGAGTCGTCCAGCCTGCCTCCCCAAGACGACTACCCCTTTGATGACGACGATGACAACGGCTTCCGCGAAGACCTCGATGACTACGACGTTGACTACGACGACTTTATCGCAGAGGCAAATGCTAGTGCCCTTGCCAACGATCAGGACGGCTGGTACGGTCAAGAATTCGGGTTTTACTCGGCGCCGATTGAGGGCCGTCACAGCAGAGACAACTCGACCGGGTCGGACGAGAAGCCGTTTGAGTACGCGAACGGTGGCTTCTTTGGGCCCTCGGGTGTTGGTCGGAGCAAGTCTGGCCGCATGATCTCGCGGGAGCCGAATTTGACGCCCATCACTGAACGATCCGAATACTCCAACCGCAACTCGATTATGAGTCTAGGCATCCCACCAGGCATCGGCTCTGGGCCTTCCAGTCTGCAAAGTCCGGGACTGGCGCAGCTCGTGATGATGGCTGATGGCGAGGATAATATGAGTCTTACGGCCCTGATGAAGTTGCGTTCAAGGGCTTGGGGTGGATCGCAGGCCAGCTTGGTCTCAAGCCGCGAGGGCTCTCCTAGATCTGAGAGAGGGGACGGCGCGAGCTCACCGTGGGGCCCGGCTCCAAGCCGCGATATCTTGGGCATCCACAATGGCCACGTCCGCAAGAACTCGGCCTTTTCGATCAGGAGCCGTGACATGGACTCGGACGCGGGCAGCGGTGCTGGCTCGCCCACGCTTACCATGTCCATGCCCACCCTAAGCTCTCCGACTCCTCCGATGCCTTCCCTGAACCCCGCTAGCCCGGCCGTCGCCGTGAATTCGCCCCATTTCACCCACAGTTCTGCGTTCGAGCCGGTGATGGAGTCGGAAGAGGTGGATGAGCTGTCAATCTCAAACTCCATCTCTCACTCGGGGTTGTGGATGAAGAGCCCCGACACCGCGATGCACCCCAACTTGGTGCCCCGAACTGATCCCACGCCCCAGCGCAGGCCCGGCATGGGTCACAAGCACAAGGGATCCGCTGATAGCATTTCTTACATAAAAGAGGAAGATGAAGGCGAAACAAGATGGGTGTTGGAGCGACGCTTCACCGCCGACAGCGGAGAGGTCGAAGTCCAGCGAGAGGTTGTTGGCAAAGGCCACATCTAGGACGAGCCCTCGCTGCTTTGTTTCGATACCCTGCAGCTAGACGAGGAATCCGGCGTTCAACAGAAACGCCAACGAAGGAACGAATGATACCAAACACCAGCGATGGCGTAATTATTTTGGAAACAGGACACCTTTGGCTACAAAGGACCAACAGGAGTTAATCATGGTACATATATAGAGAACAGAGCCCCGGCTATGCATCATAATGCGATGCAACGATAAGGGGAAGGCAGCATTGCCATGAGCAATGAGCCTGCAATAGGATAATTAAGAGTATCTACCATCAAAGCACCAGTCACTGTGTGCACTTGCGTCAACGAAGGAACCTGCATACATATATACGTATGTTGATAAATACATTTGAGCCATGCTCTCGCAGCAGCCTCCAAGCCCCAAGGCCTCACGGCAGAGCAACTCAAATCCCAGAGAAAGTATATACAAGAACCCCTCCCATCACCCCTTCCCCTCCTTTCACCATCTGCCCCCCTTACTTACTCGGCTCCCCATACACATAACTAAACGCCACAGGCGTGCCAAAGTTCGGGCTGCCATTGCTATGCGTCCCCAGCATCTGCACCATCGTATACCGACTATCATCACACGCGCCCGCGCTGTTCGCCGTCGCATGGTACGCGATCCACGTCTGGTCGCCCTTCGGGCTCTGGAAGAAGCTATTATGCCCCGTGCCATAGTGCCCGTTCCCGCTGCTCAGCACGCACCCGTTGCCCTTGCTCCACGCGCTCGCGCTCAGCGGGCTCGTCGTGCCGTCCCAGGTCAGCAAACCCAAACAGTAGCTCGCGCTCCAGCAGTAGGACGCCGAGTAGGCGATGTAGGTCTTGCCGCCGAAGTAGAGCGCCGCGGGCCCCTCGTTGACGGGGTGCGAGACCTTCTCCCAGGACTGGGTCGGCTGGGAGATGAGGGAGACGGAGCCCGAGGTGGAGACGTTGTCGTCGTTGAGCTTCTGGATGCAGATGGACTGGTAGGCGGCGCCGTGGAAGCACGAGTACATGAGGAAGTTGCCGAAGGAGGCGGTGCGCAGGACGGAGGCGTCGATGGACCACTCGTCGGCGCCGATGCGGCCGACGTAGGCGTAGTCGTCCCAGGGGGTCGTGCCGCCTGTTCTCGTGTTAGTCTCTTCGCTCCCGAGATGCCCACGGGCTTTGGGGGGATGGTGGATGGGAACTCACCCCGCAAAACGTGCATCCGCTGGTTATCCAGGTTCGCGCTGCCCCCCGCCGTGAAGTAGATGTACCACCGGTTGCCGAGCCAGTGCACCTCGGGCGCCCAGACGTTGCAGCAGCGCGAGGAGTCCCCCGAGGAGTAGACGACCTTCTTGGCGGCGGTTTTGAGCCCGTCGATGGTGGTGGAGCGCGCGATCTCGACGGTCGACCAGGTCGTCGAGAGGAGGTAGTAGTAGCCGTCGCCCGAGTAGGTCAGGAAGGGGTCGGAGCCACCGGGGCGGCGGATCGGGTTGGTGAAGGCCGTGGCGGTGAAGGGCAACAGGCCCAGGAGGGCGGTTAGGAGAGGGAGGAGACGCATTGTGGGAGACGGGTGGGTTGACGAGTGGGAGAGGAGGGAGGAAGGCGGAGGAGAGGGAGAGGGGGGGTTATATGTGCGAGAGGTGTCTTGGGATGTCTATGATGGTGGCAGTAGTCCGGTGGATGCGACTCGGAGCGTAGCCGTCAACTCACAGCATGAAGACTTCAGCTCTTCAGTCCGAAGATTTCGCACATGCAAGGAGGCCAGGCATCACATTGCGGGCTATACAACGGCAGCGACCGGAGAACAGGGCCAGAAAGAAACATAGTCCAGGTCCGCAATATCGGAGCGGGTGGGGGATTGGTGGGATTTCGCGACGGAGGCTGGGCCCGGAGCGGGGTGGTGTTGGGTAGTGGCGCGGATGCCGGTGACCAAAGGCACACGCGCGCGCAAGATCCCGCTTTCACTATACACAGCTTACACCATGCCATGGCAGTTGAGAGATATGCGCATGCCGGATGGGTGGGTAGGTAGTCAGGCACAGCACGCTCATGCCACTCATCAACCCCCGAACGGACGTCCAAAGCTTAAATTCTCCGGGACGAGCGAGCAAATAAGCTTACACTTGCAGTGGTGGGTGTGGTTCGGTGTCCGGGAATCTGGTCGCGGTTGGTATGAAATGATTGGAGCGCTTCGGATCGACGTCCATCGCGTGGCGGACAGGGTTGGATCGGGAACGGGCCAGAGGCCATGTGAGAGTCAGTGTGATGCGTCTAGGAGGCTTGGCCAAGGGGAAAGATGGGGAATATCCCATCAATTGATTGACGCTGGGTTGAGGAGAAGTTCTGTGATACGGCCGCTACTGAGAGCTGTCTTGTTGATGGGTTGGACGGGGTTCTTACATCGGATGAACTGGAGGATGAACTCAACCAAACATGGTCGATATTTCTCCTGCAATCTCCGCTCCGCCGTCCTCTCCGAAGCCGGGCAACATCACTGAAATAATAACTTCGCCATCAAACCTTCCGCCAAAAACAGATCGGTAATGTGTTTATAAGTCGGCTCTTTTTTGCTTCGCTCCAAGCACTCTAGCCACCACACAATGATCTGTGAGGTACTTCATGTCATCTCGAGCGGCTCAACGCTATGTGCGACTACTCCAGTCTGGGGGAGCCACAGGAAAGATGAATTCGAAGTATACTCACAATGTTAAGCATATTGAAGATGTCTTCGTCGGTCATTCGCATCCCTCGCGTATTCAGTGAACTCATCGAGCGCAAGCTGAGCACAACCATGTGGCGCCCTTTCTCGTCAGCCGATCTTTGTCGGGATGTGGAACTCATGTACATGAAATCTTGTAACCCTATGAGACGATCATGAAGCTGAAGGATATATGCGTTGTTGAGGCGCAACAGTCGTTGTCGTGGCTTCTTAAATATGAAGCAATGCGTTCAACCGCCCGCAATAACCTTCACGGCATGTAGTCTGTGACGCGTGGCAAGACTCTGCACGGGTACTGCTTTGAACTTGGGTACTTATATAATACCACAGGAAGATAGTAGAATAATGGGCAAATGATTCTCGCCGATCACTTCAGTGCGAAATATTCTGTTCGGCAGTTGATGTCAGTTCTCGAGTGAGCCTCTTCACATGCGTAACGGGCTCATCTACTCGATCACATAACAGTGTGCTGTCCCTGACATCCGGTGCTCTCGAATGAGTCGTATGAATACGTTGGAGATGGAGCGGTTGTTGGTTGATACCTTCTCAACTAGCTTATCCACCGATCGTAGACAGACGAATCGGATCTTTCTCTTGTCCAAGTAACACTCGAGCCCCACGCCATTATCATTGATTGCTTCCGCTAGTACGTCTAACAGCTTCGTCTATCCATAACCATGTTCAGTCTTGTTAACCAGTACATGTAAACTACAGCTATCTGCTTCCAGAATCAAACATACTCGTATGCAGCTGCATAGGAATCAGTAACGTATTTATAAGCCACCGCGGTTTTCTGGTTGCATGTTCCTTGAAGCGGCACAATTAAAAGACATCTCGCAACTTGGTGTTTCCCTGTGTTCTTCATCATGGAGGATGGCGTCTCATCTCCTGGCTAGCCACAAGGTCACCGACCATGAGTCTTACATCAAGGCTTGACCATATGAGTGATGAGTGGCTTTCTTCGTCGGCCGGCATTTTCCCTCATTATCCTTTCCTTCTACGTCGAAACTGCAACTGAATACACTCCTGCTAGATCTCATTGCGTTTGCGGGCAACCTGACGGATGGCCTCTTCTCCCCTTTCCAGATAGTTCAAAGTTGATCACAGCTCGCCACTTTATTTTCAGACTCAAAGGTTCTTAATCTTTGTCGATTTTTCCTTTCTTGAAACATAATTACTCACTGTCGGGGGGCTTTTATGCGGTTCATGAACGCGTCGGATTTTGCTAACTTGTAAAACACGCCACTTGGTCTGTGTGATGCTTCGTGACCAGCTATAAAAGAGAAGCCCATAATGACGGATTAGATATGTAACAACCAAGCAAATATACGCCCAAGCCAGGTGGTTTCAAGACGTGGAAAAGGCAAAGTCTGACAATTATGGAGTTCGCTCGCACGAGTCTTTGGGTTAGCATGACCGTCTTCTATGTGGTAGTTCCCTCAGTGAGCGGATACCGTCCTTATGATCTCTTGGTATTATGTTATTTGCTTGAATACCTTAAAGACAGAGTAGTAGGAACTGTCAACTTCATAGACTGGTCTGTTGTAAGGTATGACCTGTACTGTGTGGGCTGGCGTTTCTCTTTTTCAATCCAGGATCAGTTCGTGAACCACATTGCGCGCCTTGATGTCTGCGGTGTGCTTGAAAGATCACTATTCATACCTATATATACTTTGCTTGGACTTGGACCCGTTCGAAGTAGCGCAGCTTCATACTGATTATCAATTTAAAGGGCCTTATTAACTACTCAAGCTGTTAAGCCATCCAGTCCTTTAGATGCAACGCGTGATGGCTACGACTCCTGTGTCGAGTGAACTCACAATTCCCTTTATGCAGAACATAATGTGATAAGTAAAGATGCTGTCAAGCAGATAGAGAACCTGGTGCTGTTGTTAGAAGGTATATTTCCTTCACACACCCTCATCGACGCAGCTTACCAGAACATTAACTTTTAATTTAGAGGTTTGTTGTTGTGCGTGTAAGTCTGACTAGAGATGTGGTAGTTCCACGGTTCTGTGAATCATCATAAAAGCAACACAACGGACACTGAGGATTCTCTCCAGAATTCACAGTCGGTCTTTCCTCGGGGCATTCCAATCTAGGGCGAGCTCATACAGAGGTGGTTTCGCGAAAGATCTCAGCCTGCACGAACGTAAAATTATCCGGTATACCGTATAAGTATTATTATGTCCTCCATTATCGTCCTTACTTGTCACGTTCAACAGGGTATCATTCAGGAAAGATACAAAACGTCGGTGACGGCGACTAGTTTCCAGGTAGACGGGTGATGTGTTCTAGGAGCACTTATGCTGGTTGTCCCTCTTCAGACTCCTTAATATTCATAAATGGCATGATCGTGAAATGGCGCATCCAAGCTACAACTTCCACGTCGCATTGGCTGCTTGAATTATGATATGATCTTACTACATCTTTTATAAGCTGTGATGCGCGTACGAACCTGAAGACCTGGGGGAGAAGGGCCTTCGCAGCCGAGTTGAGGAACTATTTATTAGCCGGGCTGAGTCTTTCGACGCGACAGCTTACCGACCTGTAATTATGAACCTTGTAGTCTCCTTCGAAAAGAATCACGCAGAAAACGATGTGCTGTCTGCCTGCAAGTCAAAGACCACACCTGCAAGATTCCTGCACCACTTAAAACTCTGTTCAATTCAGCGCTTCTGATCCCCGTTTCCAGCCCGGCACTTATTTTTAAGAGATTGCTTTCATACACTGCAGACGACGCGAAGTACCCGAAGAGCATCGGTTCGATTGCATAGTCCTCTGCGAGTAAAAAAAGGAAGTCTTCTCATCACGGGTTGCGCTCCTGGATCTTCTATCTTCTTGCAATCACTCATGGCAGACATGATGATTAAAGGTTGCCCTTTTAAAGCTACCCGAAACTCATATAGAGCAAATGATACGTATCGATAGAAGAAGAATGAGATCCTTGTATTCAACCCGCCAACCTAGCCAACACTATTATGCGCCTAATCTTGCTGATGTGTCAGTAAAAGACGACTTCACGGGCTGCTGAGACTCTCCCAGCGCCACCCAACTCGACTTTCGTTCTCAGGTTCGTTCTCGGAACTTCTCAGTTGACTAATTACTATTAGGTTCGTCTAGCTCTCAGTCTTTGAATCCCACTGACAATCAGATCCGACCCTTATGATCGTAAACATTGCCATCTAGCATTGCCTTCGTCGAGCATCGTCGTCTCATTATAATACTGTATCCGAGTTGCTGGACCAATCAATTCCTGATACGGCACCCCAACAAATATCTATGCATTCGATCAACGGTGCTGTCACTGTAGTCGATGAAGCATTCTTATGCTTCAAGCACTGAATTAATAAACTACAAGAAACACATGCGCGGAGTACAGGCATCGCATAGCGTCTCGTCACAAGGCAGCTATCCCTCCTGTGGTCGGCCCTATGTATTCGAAAAATCGGAAGATTCCCACACAATGCCGCCATTGGCTTGTTTGTTCACATAAGAGACCACAGTAATTCATATAATAGGCCGCGCGTGGGTGAGGCGAATGCCGCGGCGTGAGTACATACTATGAATGTCGCGCCTGAAGTAGGGAGTTGATCCAATTCCGGCAAAAGATCCATTCAAATCTGAGCATGAACAGCTCAAAATAGAAATCCAGAGCGTCGAAGGGCATTCGGAAGCTCCCTCGTGCGGCATCTCCGATCAAGCTCAGGTCCGAGACCAGTCGTAAGAAGCCCTTTCACCCAGCACAATTGCGCGACGTCAACCTCGCTGACATGCTTCCATCGATCACGCAATGAAGATCCATGATCCGACGAGAATACGAGTGGAGAATGGAAACCAAGTCAACGCCCCAAGATTCCGCAAAGGAACCGTCAAACAATCGCCACATCGGCCCCAGAAACCACCTCACACGGCCCGTGCATCGGCCACCTTCGGCCCCATCCGCCCTCCGCCACCGGCGCAGCGCCCAAGCTTCTGCAGCAAGAAAGAGAAGACAGACCCACTTTAAATTCGAAAAGCCGCGGGTCAATGACATTTTCCATCCTCTCCAAAACTTCCCGACCTTCGCCTCCTACCTTCACTTCTACCACCACCACCACCACCACCCTCAAAACCACAACCACCCTCAAAACCACAACCACCAACCCAACCTCAGCAACCACTCACCGAAAACACACGAAACCCATCAAAGCACCACAACTTCACAAAATGTCCCGCCTCCTCCGCCTCCGCACCCCAATCCTCCGCCTGCCCATCCCCTCCCGCGCCTCCTCAACCTTCTCCCGCGGCCCAGCCCCGCCCCGCCTGCCCGCCGACCAACAAGCCGAATTCGAGCGCCTCCAGCGCGCCGCCTCCGTGTCCTCCGCCTTCCA
The DNA here is from genome assembly GCF_026319265.1 of Colletotrichum chrysophilum. Taxonomy (NCBI): domain Eukaryota; kingdom Fungi; phylum Ascomycota; class Sordariomycetes; order Glomerellales; family Glomerellaceae; genus Colletotrichum; species Colletotrichum chrysophilum. Next base: position 21,360 of record NW_026517497.1, on the reverse strand, counting down.
AGAGTACGCCAACCCTCCTGCCTCAACCGACGCAGCAGCATCCACACCCACATCCTCCGAGGCCGCCGCAACACCAGCAGCAGCAGCAGCAGAGGCGCAACCCCAAGAAAAGCCCGTCAACCCGACCATCTCCGCCTCGGAGGAGGACACGATGCACCCGGCCTACGTCCGCGGCGCGCCGCCCGAGTTCGAGGGCGACGTCAACCCGCGCACCGGCGAGGTCGGCGGGCCCAAGAGGGAGCCGCTGCGCTGGGGGTCTGGGGGCGATTGGAGTTACAACGGCCGTGTGACGGACTTCTGAGATGGTGTTTGGCACCTGCGTAATGAATGGTGACGGGCAGTCAAGGGCGATAGCGAGACGACCTTGTAAGAATAGCGGTTGTACAACAATGCAAAGACAGAGTCACAAAGAGATACCAATAGCGTAGAAGAAAATCCCAATCGTGTACTCGAAGGAATTGGGTATTATAATCATCACTACTCCTACAATGCCTGTGGCTTTAATCATCCGCTGCTTCGCCTGCTTTTCAAGAGTATGCTGTTATCCAAGATTGACTTCCGACTTTCAAGACGCCGATGCCTTCACCTCCTTCGTGCTCTCGTCGAGATCCATCTTGTCGGCCTTGTTCGACGCCACGCCGTTCGTGGTTGCACCGTTGGTTGCGCGAGCACCTTGCTGCTCTTCGGCAGGCCTATTCTCCTTGTCGCCCTCACTAGGGGTCCTCTCATCCTTGCCCGCTCCGTTCTCGCGTGCTTCATCTCGTTTCCACCAGTGACCAGAGACGATCTCGTCTCGAATCCTGTCGAGGCGCTGTTTTTCTTTTTCCAGCTCGGCACCGTTGAGGCCACGGCTGGCGGCGTTCATCTCTCCCATGGCCTTGCGCATGCGTTCCCGACGGCCTTTGCCTCGGAGTCGGCTCTGTGTTCCGGCGCCGTTGGTCACCCAGCGGATCCCCAAAATCTGGAAACTGATGCCGTCGTGAATCGACTTCCGTCCATTGTAGCGGCCACCAAACTCGCGTGACTGAATACCGAATCGAGTTGTACTACTGTACTTCTCCAGTCGTGGGAGAATCAGGAGAGTGACGTGCATGTCGCGTTCGATAGGGACTGTGACGGGCCCAGTCTTGGGTGGCTTGTCCAGGAACGTGGCCGCGTTCGCTTCTTGTCTGGCCTTTTCTTCCTTCTCTTTCTCCTTGCGTCTCTTGTTCGCTGGAACCTCCTTCTCGGGGGCGGCTAGGCCACGATCCAGGTCTAGCATGTCCGCATCGATGTCGTCGGCCCATTCTCCCCGAATCCAGCCGCCATGAATGCAGGCAGCAATAATGTCCGAGTCGTCGGTATACACTTCTGTTCCCCATACTGCTCTCCGTGCAGTAATCTCCTCTCGTGCGGAGGGGGTCAGGTGTACCTTAGGGACCTTGACCGTCAGGGTGCAGTTTTCCTTGTTCTTGATCATATCCCATGGCAGAGGTGTAGGTGTCGTCGAAAAGCCACGAGAAGAGGGGACGTTCGGCACTTGTCTCGCCGGCTTCAGTTTGGGTTCGTACAGCACATCGCCAAGGTGAGTCCGCGGGAGATGCGCGACCGATTCCAATACAGCCTTGGAGCTGACGACTGTTTTAGGTTTGGGAGGGATCACTGCAGTCGGACTCTGCACAGCCTGCTTGGCTGGCGCCTCCTTCACCTGGTGAGTATGCTGGTTTGTTGGCCGCGGGACGTGGTGGTGATGCGCGGTCGGCAAGTCCTTAGCAAGCCCTGTAGGCGATGGAACCGGCGTGGTTCCCTTGACGTTCTTAAAAGGGGTGACACCAATAGGTGCAGGAACGTTGGCATGGTCAGTGCCATGATTATGGGTGTGATGGTGATGATGATGGCTAATAGGGCAATCATGGTTAGTACACCGGGTCTCTTCTACTTGGGATAATGATACTTCGTACTGGTGATGGTGGTGTTGATGAGTCTTGGGGCGCTTAGCCCGACCCACTGGTGTGAGGCGCCCTGTGCTCTCCTCATCACCTTTGACATCTTCCTCCTTGAGCTTCCTCCTCCTGCCCTTGGCTGGTGGTTTGGGCGCAGCGTCAGGCCCAGAGTCCTGCGCCGGACCGTCCGTCTCGTCTCGACGGGCAAGGCTTGCATTGGTATATGGCAACTGCGCTCCAGCGGTGACTGGACTAGACACACCAATCCCGGTCACACCACTGCCAATACCAGAAAACATGCGTCCAAATTCGCTCTTGATGCCAGGCTCTCCTGCAGGGCCAGGCAGCTGTGGTTGTGCCCCCTGCACTGCCTGCGGCAGAGGGGATACTCGGCCCTTGCGGCTGATCTCCTGAACCGCCAGCAAGTGCCTCTGTCCATTGTTCGGATGTTCCTCCACCGGGCGATTACGAGGCGAGTCAACGAACGCTGGAGTGCCGTGTGGAGCATTGTACGCAACCGACGGAGGAGGTGGGCCTTCCTCCACGGGGCGACGATGCGCCGGAGGCGCCTGCGCTTGAGGAGGGAGATGACTTATTCGCTGTCGCTCAGGAGAATCGAAGGGTTGCTGCGGAGGCGCTTGTTGTTGACCGGGAGGAGGCTGTTGGGGATGACCCTGTGGGGGATAGCGATCTCCTGGAGGCGGCTGCGGGTACTGAGGAGCCGGCGCAGGATGGCCTTGATTCGGGTAGCCTGGCGCTGAGGTGGGAGGATATTCGTGGTGTCGCGGATGAAGGCCAGCAGGGTCGTACGGAACTCGGGATTGCTGCTCAAATGGCTGGGGCTGCCGCGGTGGCCACGGCCCTTGCTCTCGGTGCTCAGGAGGGCGACTGAACGGCGGAGGCTGCCCACGCGGAACTTCCTGAGGACGGTACTCGCCCTGCGGCGGTGGAGGTCCCCGTCCTCCCTCGCCCCCCGAGTATGCGCGTTGTCTGCTTTCTCTTTCCCTAAACTCAAACTCCTCTCGGCGCTCGCGCTCGGCGCGGTAGCGTTCGTCAAAATTCATTTGCTTCAGACCGGGCCTCTCAGGGTTGTATTCCATTGCACCTCGAGGCATTTCTTCGCGACGAGCATACATCTCTTCCGGTCCGTTGTTACGCCCCATGTCAACAGGCCTCGGAGGCATGCTCGCGAAAGACTTGGGCTGGCTCGTAGGTCTCGGGGGAGGGCCCGGGGGCATTCGGCTGGGGTCTCTGCCATCTTGTGCGGAGGGTCCCCGCTGATGGTACGCCTGTGGTGTACCGTATCGCTGCATCTCCGGTGTTGTAGAATACGCACCCTGCGGCGATGCTGCGGCACTACCTCTCGGATCGTAAGGACGAGCATGCTCAGGTGTTTGAGGTCTCCTGAAGGGCTGGTACTCGGAAGACGCAGAGTGCATTCTAGGCGACGCCTGGATCGACGGTGCAAACGTCGGCCCGGAGCTGGCAGAGGTCGCCGGAGGAGGGTAGTGCGAAGGGGGAGGCTGAGAGTCCCTGGGCACCGGGGGTGGTCCCCCAAGCATTGAAGATATTGACATGGAGCTTCCGGTGCTTCCCGTCCTCGGTATTGATGCTAACGACGGCAGCTCGCGACCACCGGGAAACGAGGTCGGAGGACCAACATTGAGAGGCGGACCTCGCGGCGCTGGTAGCCCATAATGACCCATTTGATGCGACGGCGGCTGTGGATTCCCCGGCTGGGGAGGAGAACCCGGCGGCGGCATGTTTCTGTTCATCGGTGGGCCGGGAGGTAACGAGGATGCACTCGCATGTCGAGAGTGGCCTGGTTGAGGAGGACCAGAGCCCTGTTCTTGAGGATATGACCTCGGGCCCTGACCGTAGTAGGGGTTTTCGGATGTTCTTCTCTGGTGCTCGGCATAGGGAGGGTTCGAAGTAGGCGGCGGATGTGACGATGCGGTCGGGAAAGGAGCCTGGTTTGGTGTTGAAGTCGCTGGTTGATTTTGGTTCGGAGGGAAAGGGGAGCGACTGTATTGCGATGCAGCATTGCGCGAGAAGGGGTGTTGTGGCGGTTGTCTTGGATCCATCGCGCCGAAGTTTTTAGCTCAAAGCCCACAAGGTGGATTGCATAGGCAAACGTGCGTCTGAGTGACGGCGACGAGGCACTCAGTGTAGGCGATCGCGAGTATCGTGAAAGTCGACCTTTGGAGAAGACGGCGATGGAGTCGTCGATGGTCGGTTTGAGAGGATGGGGAGCTGGGATGAGGCTCTCTCTCTGGACGGGTTGGCGAGTAGCGAGAAAGGTGGAAGAGGAGAAAGGGTCGAGAAGGTCGAGAGGATCGCGACACACTGTTGTTACACGGACGGCAGAATTATTTTGGATTCCCCTGGTCGGATCCTGTTTCGGTGGAGCTGGGCTGGCCGGCTACTGGCATTGAGCAGCTTGTGCTTGTGCTCACACCTCACTTTTCGTTTTTTTCTTCTTGGCCCTCTTGTCTTGCTGGTCGCTCGGCCGGGGATGGACAGGGACCCTGTCTGTGGTGTGTGTCTTGGTGACTTGGTGGCTGCGTGACCATGGGGCCGCTGCTGGCAAATGGGCGCAAATCAGCCGGAACGCGACAGGGATACCGGGGGAGGTTCGTTCGCGCTAGTGCGACAGGTGGCCCCCGTTGATGGGAAACGATGATGTCGATGCGCCGCGCCCGGGGTGGGTTGTTTTTCTTGCCCTGGGCCCCTGTCTTGTGTGTGGTGTGTCGGTCAGGGAATCGGCGTTGTTGTTTTCTGCTGAAGTCGGATTTCCACCTTCAACATATCCAGCCGGTTCGCTGCAAGGTCTGTGGCCATGCGGTTTGCGCCGATTGAGAAATATCTGGTAGTATAGAGCTTACGAAAGCAAAATAAACAAAAAGCATAACAAAACCCAACTGTCTAGGTTTCCACAAGGGTAATACCGTGTGGCTGAACTTCCGTTTGCTTATTGAGTCGTGATGGTAATTGCTTCTGCAGGGTGGGTGAAGCTGCAAAGGTGGCGCGTCTCGCGACGAACGCAGAACTTGTGGTGGTCACTGACAGGAGGCACAACGACGAGAGGGAACGAGACGGCGTGGGGAGCAGCAGGGAGCAGATGAGGGGAGAACAAGCGTCAAGCATCTTGCGCAAGGGACAAAGACGTGTGCGAGACGATCGAGGACCCTAAGCTTATGCAGGAAGAGGCGGACCGCAGGCTGTTAGTGCCTGTCCGTTGGGCAATAGTGCTGGCATCAAGCATCTGAGGTCCAAGGCACCTCATGCGGGTGGGGAAACAGCAGCAGTGCTAGAGTCGTAGTAGCCGGGACAGCTGTCGATGCGCTTTTCTGCAAGACAAGTCTTGTACGTTGTCTGTGAGTAATATGGGTGTTAGTCGAGTGGTGACAACTGAGAATGGTGGTGATGCGGTGACGGCGATGGTAGTGGCATAGCTGCTGCAAGATGCACGACTCGACGGGCGTCACAAGAAGGAGGGGCACAAACAGATGCAGAATGTTGGATGGGGAATGCGGGAGCTGCAGCTGCAGGATGAGGAAAGGTGGTGTAAGGTACGTAGAGTGAAAGCAGGAAACTAGCGGTGATGGGCGACGGCAAGAGCGACGGCGGGATGACAGAGATGGAGATGTGGATGGGTGGATGGCGGGCGCGACCTGACGTGAAGCAGCCCGGCTGCTGCTGATGCTGCTGCTGATCCAGTGAAGAAAGATGATCCCGGTTCCAGGGCGAGGGGCTCGGGCGAGTCGCGCGGCGCGGGAAGGGCTGTGGCCTGTCGCTGCTGGTCTCTGGCTGGCTGACTGTTGATTCGCGCCGCTTTCCAGTCCTTCGTCTCTTGTATTGATGGCGTGGAGAGCCGAGAAGAGCTGTGAAGGTGGTGTGCGACTCCTCTAGTGTGGCATTCGATAGCCAAGCTTCATGTGCTCGTGCGGAGCATCTACCTTTTCTCTGACAGGGAAGGGGAATGGAGGCACGAGTTGGGGTAATAAGGTGGCGTGTCTTGACGAGTGTCTGTGCCTATGCCAGTGTTTCTGTTTCTGCCGGAGCACGAGTCCGCATCTCTGTCCAACAAACAGTAATTAATCATTCGGCTACTCAGAAGCAAGTAGAATCCGGTTAGGTCATTTCCTCGTGTATGTTGGTCGCCAACGGAAAGGTATGTGTTGCCGACAGACACAAGCATGATGCGGTGATTAGGATGCGAAGGTCCAGTTAACAGCCATGGCGACTTTGGTGATGGCTACCGCTGTTGGCGATATTGAATTGTAACAGGCGAAGGCGCATCTCAACCAAGTGGGTGAAGTTAGAACTGTTGGTTGGCCATCTTCTTCCATCAAGTATCTGTCGATGCAGTTCACGTTTGTGGACAACGTCTGCCTTTGCCGGCGGCACTGCCGATGCAAGATATGCGCATCGAAAAAGACTAAATTGCAGACAGAGGCTTCTGTGGTGTTCCGTCTGCGGGAATGCCAATGTTTGCTGGCGCCTGCCTCATTTCCAGGGCGTGCTTGAAGTTGAAGGTTTTGGCGGCCACCATGCTTGGGATTCCTCGTGGCGGACGCACAGCTGCACGAGGATGTTTCGTGTCACTTTGCTTGAGGAGGCACGGGTTTGTGTCGAGTACCAACAGCATAGCATAGTACAGCACAAGACAGGTTGTGTATCATAAAAGTTATTTATCTGTTGACAGCATCAAAAACTTTTCTGACACGAGAGGCAGAGTTCAGCTCACCTGGCAGCTTCCTTGGGGTGCTGAATGATCTTCGGCCATCACCAATAGCGAACAGCAGCGGCAGCCAGCCTGACGAGATGATCCTGGTCTGGAGGGCGCTCTTGCAAGGCCGAGGACGGTGGCGGTACGTATCCGACTCGTGAGGTAGCAGTTAGCTTTCCCCCCTTCAGACTGCTACCCTGGTCTGCCCCGGGCCTTGCGCAGCCAATGATGACGCACCAAATGACCGGATCGCCAATTTTGTGTTTTTGTGCCTGGGAGACTCGCTCTTTGCATCAGCTGTGCACCCAGCCGGGCCGGGAAGGGAAGCGTGCGGTCATGGCCATGGCAGGGTGCAGAGGGCGGCGTCGCAGAGAGTGAGAATTGACCTGCACCCTTGGTGCTTCGACTTCGATTGCCGCCAGATGAGAAGAAGAAGAGGGCTCCCGTGCGGCTGTTCCCTGGACGCTCACGCTTCTCTGGTCCCCTTCTGGACCCTCGGGAATCAGAGACTGGAGTGATGAGAGAGATGTTGGGCGTCCGTTCCATTCGGCTCTGCGTCAGAGTGTCAGGGGCACCCTCCTCCCGGCAGGGTTTAGGGCCCCAACCACCCGACCTGTTGCTTCCCCGTCCATGGGTTACCGCTGGGCCCTGGGCTGAGGAAGCGGGGGTCGTAACACAAGCGCGCAGACTTTGGGGTGCTCTCTTGTTGTCCTTTGCTTTCTCGTGATTTGTGACGGATGCTGGCGGGCAGGACATGTCATCCAGTGTGTAAGGGTGTCGCATTCTCTTTTTCTCGAGGAGGGTTGACTGACATTTCCGTTGCGGTGCAGATGGGAAAGATGCACTCGGATTGGCGCGGTGCGCGATCATGGGCCGGGAAGAAGCCCGAGGGAAGCTTGGGAAGGTAGCCGCCGCCGCCAACTCGGGGCCACCCGTGCCGTGTGTGCTTGCTTGCTTGCTTTGCCCAAGACCATCTCACTCGTGACTCCGGTACAATTTCATGTCGTATCTCCCTCCCACCGGCTGATCTTGGACGTGGTTGCTGGCTGCTGCGGGGCCTAAGCCTGGGCCTGACGAGTGAACACAACGCAACGTGAACGCGACGGCAGGCGCAGAGGACTGGAGCTTCCGTCACAGCCAAAAGGAAGGAAAAAAAAGTTCGCGGTGACCCTACTGCTTCCTCCCGTCTGTCTGCGGTCCATGTCGGTTCTCATTGTGATTGGGAAGGTCCCCACACAGACCCCCTCCCCCCTGGGTTGGTTCCTTCCCACCCCAGATGGCGCACCTTCAATCTGTCTGTACCTGTGACCCGCAGGAGGTTCCGCGATAGGCAGCTGCTCCACGGTCTACCTGCCGCAGCTTGGAGGGAAGAAAAAAGCTCTTCATCAGTAGGTGTCACTGGCCACGCCTGCCGGCCAATTCTTACCTCACAACTATTCCAAGGAACACTGAAGGAGCTGAGAGAAGCTCCTCGGCAAAACCCACTCCACTTGGGCTCCTGCCGACAATCGGCCTTGATTCCACTGACCCGGGCGAAGAACTCTTCTCGAAAGATTATCGTCTTATCGTTTCCACTATCATTGTCACTAAACACTACCGGCTCTACCTGGGTGCGGATAGGCAAACAAACAGACGCTTCTTTCGGTGCATCGTCGTCCGGGAACCACCGAACGGACAAACAAAACAGCCAACAACATGATTACAGCCAACGTGCCAACCCACCAACAAAGTGACAGTCACCAAGTTGCAACCCGCACTTCATCTCAGTCGGCCCCCTCAGTTCGTACCCAATGCTGCAGCCCATTGCCAGCGCAAACACCAGGCTCAGCATGTTTCGGGTACCATCTGCAACAAATTGCAGGGGACGTCATCACCACCCCAGCACCATAGGGCGGTGAGCTGCGCAAAAGGTCGCGGATTTGCGCCATCTCCTTCACCGATAGCACTTCCTCGCAACAATCCTTGAGAGAACCCCGAGTCTCGAGCCCACTCTGCTCCACGCCTGCCTGAAAAACTTTGAACAAACTGCAGGAGCACCGTGACGCCTGCATCTCCGGCCCACGGCTGCGTTGTTCCGCCCAGCTGTCGAATCGAGACTCCCCAACGGCTCGAGATCAGCCCGCCCGCCTGTTCCCGTCTATCAATCTAATCAGACAATGAGGTCGTCGAATACTGTCCGGCCCCCGTTCCGCATCCTTGCGTCGCATCACCAACGGACCGCGTCTACGTGACCTTGACCTGACCTGGTTGGCTGGCTCGTCTGACAGGATCGACCATTCCGGACTGCCAACCGCCTGTTGTTTGGCTGGCGCAATCACGTCTGATATGCTTCGTTGCACTGCGTCCAGCTCGTCACTCGCCATCGCCTATACCCCTCTACCAATCGCCATACATCGCTATCTGCACTGCAGCTTATTGACTGACAGCTTGACGCATGACGCCGGGGATTGACAGGGGTGCCACTTGGTGGCTGCAACCACTTTGACCTCCAATGGCTAACGTTGGAGAGCCACACTGGGTCTCGAATGGATGCTCGTCAGCCGAGACATGCGTATTACTCCCGCCACTGGCTTTTGTCAACGATGCCTTTCGATATCTACGGCAGTTGACGGACAGGTATCCCAATTGCTGGCTGCTACATCTTGAACGAATCAACATGCGAACTGCCAGTTGACGTCCTCCCATCCTATGCGTCTTGAGATTACAATCTCGTCATTCCGGCGGCCCCGCTCTGGATGTCTTGCCGCACCTGCCAACGTCGGCGCACCCGCCGGGGGAACTTTGACGTCTTCGATATTGAAGCCGAGTGCCAGAGCACCGACGAATCCTACAATCTCGGTCTGGGCAAAGAACCGGCCGGGGCACATGTGCTTGCCTCCACCAAACGGCAGCATGAACCCCCGTCTCCGTCTCTCCTCCTCCGGCGTCAAGTTGAGGAAGCGCTCAGGTTTGAACGACGTAACATCGTCGCCCCAGATATCCGGCATGAGATGGATGACACTAGTAGCCCATTGCATATTGGTGCCCTTCTTCAGCAAGTATTGACGACCGTCGCTATCCTCGAGAGTAACATCCTGCATTGCTCTTCGGTTGAAGACCTGGGCGACGTATAATCGGAGGAGTTCACGATAGCAGGCCATGAGGAAGGGACACCGCGGCTCGAGATCTCTAGTGTTGACAGTCGCATCCCGTCGTCCGTCTTCCCGTTCGACAATCTCTGTGATTTCTAGAATCTCCTGGCGGGCCTGGTCGACATATTCTGGTTCGGCGAAGATATTCATCAAAAACCAGAACGTCATCGGTATAGTATTCGTTGTGGCGGCCCAAGGAAGCAGGAACTCCATACTCGAGAGATCCTCAGATGGTATTCCCACGTCCCGCAGGCACCTTGCGCGTTCCTTCACAATGCTCGCAACGTCGGGGCTATCATCCAGATGGCTAACGTAGAACGGCCGCAGCAGGGCATTCATACGTTGACGAGCTGCCACTGCTTTGGGAGCAAGCAGCTTCGGGGCTATGTTGGCCCCCAAGATGGCCAAGTTGTCGTCGAACGTCCTATAGCAAAGTCAGACTCAGCTTTGGCTGCATGGACTTGCTTCGACTTACCAGAGGTCCCTGAACTTTTCCATATCCCACATATTATGCCTTCCGTACAGCGCTCTGCTAGCAGCCATGGCCATGACCTCTTGGATCCAATCCCAAGCAGGTAATTTCTTCGGACCTGCGCCAATGGCATTCATAACTTCACTGCAGTATCCTAGCGAAGCACTGTTGATGGCATGCAGTGGCTGTTTCATGAGGGCTGTGGCCATCGTCTTCCCGAAGTGATGGATGACCTCTGGGCCGAGCCTTTTGAGGTGATGAGGCGGCATGTCAAGAATCGAAGCCGTGGCCTCCATCTCGATAGGGAAGAACGAAATGTCGCTTGTACGCATTGCTGCTGCGATTAAAGCCGGAGAGTTTATGAGATACATCTTGCCATGCAGCATGGGCAACGTGCAGATCGGCATCTTGTGTTCTCTACTGCAGGAAGAGTCAACGACGACCACGGTCTTCTGCCTCTGTTGGGACCTACTAGAGACGGTTATTGAAATTCGCTGCCTCTTTTACAAGCGATACAACGTGGCCAAAGAAAGGCACTTTAGGCCGCAGGATCGGTGGCTCTCGAGGGTCAAACGTCGGAAAAAGAAGTCTTTTGAGAATGACTGCTAGAGGAACCATCAAGAACGTGGCCGCAGCCAAAAGCACGGTCGACCTACTCTGGCCGGCATCATGAATGAGGCTCTCATGATTCGCCATGTTGCTCCAAGACACCTGCGGAATGATGTTCAGTCTCGCATCTCCGTGGATGATGAAGAATAGCGATGCCATTGATCAGGTTGTCGCTCCTCTTATGAAGACCAAACAACCTGGATTCCCCGCTTGGTTGTTGTTAGGCGCATATCAGCCGCTCAGCTACCAGTTCCTACGTGGCTGAAGATGTCGTCAGCACTAACCGACTGTACCGCCAAAAGCCATATTCCGCAGCAATTCATTCGCCAGATAGGCACGCGGAGCTCAGGGATGGACGTCCTTCTAGCAAGGATCCAGGCGTTCTTAGGGAAGCACCAAGAAATCAGGGAGGCGCCTTGCTGAGCTTGTTAGGTCATCTGCAAAATTCAACGTCTCTTGGCGCGTTTGTAGTCTCCTCGGCGCGTTTAACGTCCTTCAGCGTGTGGTGAGTTTTTTTCACTTCTAAATATCAAGTTTCAGTGTCTCTAACAATGCTGCTAGGCGGCGTCCTGGAGCAAATCGCCCTGGTTGCTAGCTCTAAAGAAGCGATTTGTGAGAGAGAACCAAGCGAATTAGCGACGTCGAACTTGCTGATCTGCGAGTGTTTCAAGCACGCAATGTGCAGTCATCAGTTGCATTTGACCTGCTCCGCACCCAGGAAACCTACGACCCTCAAACATGACAGCTCCCTTAACACGGACTGAACGAAGCATTGTAGACGGTCTAGCCTGGCGCGTAACGATCTAGCCTTCCCGCGCACAAACCTTGAACTACTGTCAAGCATCAGTGTCATTACGACAAAGCTTGCGGGGCAGTCAAGGCGAAAAGAAACATCGCGTGCAGATGGCAGTAGTGGTTTAAAACGTCATCTGAACTCCGGCGAATTCATCCACGGCCAACACCAATGAGACACAAGCATCCAGTCATCGGCCGCTTGACGCCACAGATCGGTTGTCCTGCTGCTGGGAAACGCACATACACTTCCACAAGCACGCAATAGGAAGACCGATGCAGCCGTCTCAGGTACGGAGATGGTCAGCGCTCGTTCAGCGGCGAACAGTTGGGCCGTTCCTTTCCAAATCTACGCTCTTGGGTGGACATCACAAGCAGAATCGTTACGGGTAAAGGCTCGAAAGCCAAGGCCGCCGATGTGCTTTGCCCGCACCAGCCTTAGGCCAAGGGCCTGGCCAATCTGCAGCTGCGACATCTGCGTTGCAGAGCCAACGTGGTACCTGAATGCTTAACTCCACGTCAATGCATATCGGCTTAGCTTACCATCGCCGTGCGAAACGTTGTTGAATTTGTTTCAAACCTTGCAGCGCTAGCAGCCCCGTTTGGCATTGCTGGGTGGGCATGAAATTCTGCTCTATCCCATCGCCGGCACATCGGTGACGCTTCGAGAAATGTTCATCTCTGAGCCAAGCCTGCACAACACCCGCATCGCGTCATTGAAAATCCCTCGCCAGGGGGGACACTGCACAAATGCCATTCATTCTCTACGACATTGCTCCGGTTAAGCATCTGGCTGATCTTCTGTGGGAGACTTGTGAAGTCCGAATTCAAATAACATTTACGTTCTACACGATGACCGAGTTCAGAAACAACAGAGGGTCTACAAGTGCTATCATCGCCTGACGTTGACTTTGGCCACCACGAACCGGAAGAAACCTCAAGCTGGCAGGTGTCTACCCACGGATGGTTTGCCAGAACTGGGCAGCTGCGCATGGCCAGGATGCACCTCGCTATCGGGATTTAGCTGCCTTAACGGCCTATGGCTCTAGATGTTCATGTGGAATTGGTCTGCGGCCTCAGCCTCTCACACGCTGCTGCTCGGGTTTCTGTCACCCCGTTGTCACAGCGGGGGACGTGCCACCACCACAGTTGAGTTTGCGTCAGAAAGGTCATACATCCCTGACAACGTCAAGCATCTCCCAAGTTTTCATGTTTCGTAAATCAAACTGTATGGATCGGTTTAAAAGCAGGGAGCAAGCCCACACCAAGCCGCTAGACATGTCGCTCTCCCGCTCCCGCCATCCATCGGGTACCGCTTACGTCCACGATTGCCGACCCAACCGAGGGAAGAAGACAAAGATCTAGAGCGTTGCGCCGCAAGAACGGACGTATGTAACGATAGAATGCCGAAGGGTTCAAGACAATATCACGGGAAGACGAAGAACGGGTGTCGACAGTGCAAGAAGCGTCGTGTCAAGGTGAGGATGACCCGCATCCCAGCGCAAAATCCTCCGGGCCTCATCTGCAAATCCGCGGTGTGCTCTGGAGCTTGTTCAAGTACTTGGCACCGAATGGGCTACATGTATGCATGCACACATCCCGGGTTGTTCGATCTTGCCTTGGCCAGTCATGAGGACGGCTACACGAACAAGACATGATCTCAGCATACCGAAGCCTCCTTCTATCACGTACAATATTCACAATCCACTTGAAGATGCTGACCACTGTGTTACATAGTGCGACTGCGTCGGACCCGTCTGCGCCAACTGTCGTCGTCGGCAAGAGCACTGCAGCTACTTGGGTCTCCTGGCAGACGCCCTCAACCGAGAAAATGGCGGAGACAAGACCGGCGATACCATAAGCATGGTCCGCCGTGCGGCGACCGTTGCTGCTCATGCTTCTTCAAGAGACGCCCTCAATGCCTCATTACCGGCCGAGAAGCTACGCGCCGACGAGGCTGAACTCAAGCATCACTTCCTGACACAAGCGTGGTTCACCTTCTCCCTTCAGAGCGACCCTAGGAAATGTGACGTCTGGTCACGGTGGGTGCCACAGCTGGCATCTCGAAATGTTTTCATATATCAGAGCATGCTGTCGATCGCAGCTCTTCATCTGTGCCACCTCGAGCCGCCCGAGATGAAGCGATACTACTCTATGGCCTGCCAGCATGCCATCCAAGCAAGTAACTACTTTCGACTGGCGGTCCCGGAGGTCACAGAAGAGAACTGGCTCGCGACATTCGTCTTCGCGATGTGCAACGGAATCTTTGGGTACTACAGGCCCTTTGCGGACGAGAAAGTCATGGGGCAGGTGAACTCGTTCGAGCCGGCCAAAGCTTTAAACGTCATGCGGGTAGCAGCGAAGTTCTCCGACACGGTAACACCGCACGTCTTCAAGAGTCCAATACGAGACAAGCTAGCACAAGTTGATATCAAAGAATGGCGCGACAGCAGCGACATTGCTCTACGGCCGTCATTACAAAAGATTGCCCGGTTCGTGGACTTCCTGTCCCTCGGGTCAGAAGCAACAGGGATACCGGAAGACGACACCAAGGTCTACCTCAGCGCCCTTGTAGCGCTAAAGTCTTGGATGAGTTCGCTCCCAGGACGACCGCGGATATGGAAACACTTCATCCTTTGGCCATCGCTCGTGTCAGAACAGTACCTGTCTCTGCTACGGTTCAAAGAGCCCGTGGCTCTCATGATCTTTGTGCTTTGGTGCGAAGTCATGTTTCTGGCGCCGAGAAGGTGGTACCTCATTGCGTGGTACGATCGCGGGCATGGCAGCGCTTTGAAGGAGCTGAGCCAGCTGGCGGAAAGCCCTGCACAGAAGTTCTGGGAGACGATGGCGGCGGACATGTCCAACGACGGGCTTTCAGATTGCACGGGCTCGGAGACCGATGGAAGCACCACCGGTCCGGCAACGCCGTCGACCGTCAAGAGCGAAGACGTCGGCTGTCGTAGAGGCGGTTTCTTGATGTTGAGCACCGGGGAGGAATATCGGCAGGGGAAGGGGTTCGCGGTGACGACGAGCTGTCGAGATTACTCGGGGATGATTGCGAAGGCGCGGTAATGCATGGCGTTTTGACGCATTGGGAGCATACGACGATCTTACGCGATAGATCGACCAGAACTGGGCAGGCTCTTGGCGTCTTTGGACGCTGCTCTGCTGGCGTGGCATATGGAACATAGCTATGGCGTAGGGTGTGCCGCGCCGTCTAAAGTACATGAGGCATGTAAGAATGATTTAATGAGCATGAACTGCATCTATCGTGAGGTCAGCGTCACGCCAATTGTGTGTGACATGCCACAGCATCTAGTGACTAATCACACCGATAATGTGAAGGTCACTGATAGACAACGAAGCACATGCTTCTAAATCACGCCTACGTAAAACATGTCAAACCCCCGCGCCCATTGCTTCCCACCACTCACAGAGACAGCATTCGTAAGTGTTTCCATTCAACCTCACCTTTACCCCTCCAATCATGTCGTCCTGCCAAGTTGGCAGCAAACCTTGGGAAAGTCTTGAGGAACTCAATGGAGCCCGATGCCAGTCGATATGCGCGAATTTCTTACTCTGCTACGCAGTACTTCGTGCTTTGCTTAAACGTAAAAATGACCGAACACTATTTCCCTAGAGGTAAGCAGAACCGTGCGTGCGTCCGGGTTCGGCGGCGAAGCATCCTTTCGCCGATGTGGTCGGTACAGCAAACAGACATTCTGGCAAACGATGGAGAAAGCCATATTGCCTGAACGGGCAGCTCCGCGATGAGAGGTTGGAACTGACGAGCAGCGACGATGAGTTGTTTTTCCTTCTCTGGTGACACAGGGTCGCCCCCAGCCGCCGCGCGGGGGATCGTCGGCGCGCAGCCATGCAGCGATCCCGGCCGTCGACGGGTGTTGCGGCGTAGGAGCGGGTGACATCGGCTTTCGGGAGGGGCTCCGTTGGTTTCCGGCTCGATTGTTGGGCGACGGGGCGAAGGAACCCCCACTATTGTGATGTATTTGCCCGCTGAATTACACGAGCGCGAAGGCGCGAGCGGGCGAGAGGTAGCTGCGTAGCTTGCTTCTACTTTGTTTGGTCGCGGGGTTGCATATTCCACGCAGCCGATCACGCCCGCTTCCCAATGGTGAACCCAATGGGCGGCGGGAGAAGCTGGGCGTGATGTGAGGATGATGTTTACTATTGCTTTTACCCCGCAGGAGATAGGGCAAGGTTTTCGTTTGGGCTTATCGAAGGTGTATTTAAGTAGGAGATCATCTCCCCAACATCGTCGGTGACAGCATAACTAAATCGTCTCTCATTTGAGGTTTTCCCGAAGTACTATACGCAACAGACTCACAATCAGTATGCCCCTCCTGGTAAGATCGATGATGCGGTACAGCTGACACACCCACAGAGAAGGCTCTACTCGAGCCATACAATCTAGAGTATGTGACCTCTGGAACGCAAAACGCATGAGCCGGTGCCCAGTCTCTTACCCTGCCTATGTCGCTGCCATCTCATGGTGCCGCCAGCGACCGGCGCGGGTGAAGGGGCTGGGCTGAGAACATACGGCCTTGAACTTGATCTGGGTAATACCAGCGAAAGGATCATGCACCCTAACACAAGCAGATTACACACACACACAACTTCGCACTCGAAGTACAATCAAGACAACAACAATGGCTCCTCCGACCGCCATCTCCCCCGTCCGCGACTTCGCCGTAACCTACTCCACCGGCAAGTCCGCGCCGGCCGTCCCCGCCGCCGCCGCCGAGGCCAAGACCAAGGTCGAGGACATGTTCGGCAAGTGGGACACCTTCACCTTCGCGCCCATCCGCGAGTCGCAGGTCTCGCGCGCCATGACGCGGCGCTACTTCGCCGACCTCGACACCTACGCCGAGTCGGACATCGTCATCGTCGGCGCGGGCTCCTGCGGGCTGTCCACGGCCTACGTGCTCGCCAAGGCGCGCCCGGACCTCAAGATCGCCATCGTCGAGGCCGGCGTCTCCCCGGGCGGCGGCGCGTGGCTCGGCGGCCAGCTCTTCAGCGCCATGGTCATGCGCAAGCCGGCGGACGTGTTCCTGGATGAGCTCGGCGTCGCGTACGACGACGAGGGCGACTTTGTGGTGGTGAAGCACGCCGCGCTGTTCACGTCGACGGTGCTCAGCCGCGTGCTGCAGTTCCCGAACGTGAAGCTGTTCAACGCGACGGCGGTCGAGGATCTGATCACGCGCAAGGAGGCGGACGGCAGCGTGCGGGTTGCCGGTGTGGTGACGAACTGGACGCTGGTGAGCATGCACCACGACGACCAGAGCTGCATGGACCCGAACACAATCAACGCGCCGCTCGTGATCTCGACGACGGGCCACGATGGGCCGTTTGGTGCGTTCTCTGTGAAGAGGCTCGTGAGCATGAAGCAGATTGAGCAGCTTGGCGGGATGCGCGGGTTGGATATGAAGGAGGCCGAGGACGCGATCGTGAAGGGGACGAGGGAGATTGTAAAGGGGTTGATTGTGGGTGGCATGGAGCTCTCGGAGGTTGACGGGGCGAACCGCATGGGTGAGTTCTTATCCGTTGAACTTCAGCTTGACGTAGACGCTGACTAGGGTGCAGGTCCTACCTTTGGCGCCATGGCTCTCTCAGGTGTCAAGGCCGCCGAGGAGGCGTTGGCTGTTATCGACGCCCGCAAGAAGGAGAACGAGCTCTGAGTGGAGTTATTGTCTCTGGATGGGCTGAGATTTGGTTTTCCGTCACTCGTTCGGCGCGTTCATGACGCTCTTTAAAGGTAAGACTAGGGCACATAGAATGGTAGATGGGCCTGGGTACGAGCAATTTAGGAAAATCGTAGGCTAGCCAAGCTGGAATACACTCGTTCACTGCCTTCACACATTGTTAACCCAAACCTGTGCTTGACTCCTTTCGCATCGGCTACTGTGACAATCTGTTCGTATGTTCGTATGTGTAGTGGTACGATTAGGCTAGAAACAGAACGAATCGTACCGCAGATCCGATGCGTCTGAACAGCCGTAGGCGGAATCAAAAGGGCGATTGCTCCGTCGCATTTGTAACTTTCAGAGCTTTGTAAGGCAATAGGATGACGTTTGACACACGGGCCATAGCTTTTCATCCGCATTTGTGAAGTCAGGTTAACGATGGTGTCGCCGAACACTTTTGTAAGCAGTATTGATGGCTTCAGTTGTCTGAACGTATAAAAGGCGATTATTCATACCGAAGATATCGTGATCATGACGTTAAGCCTATTTCCTCATCCTTCAACCTCATCGTCTTAGCCAAAGTCACCAAGATGTCTAAAAATTCTATCAAGGTCGGCTTCGTAGGCCTCTCATCCCAGCCGTAAGTCGCTAGATGATAATCGAGAGGGAAGAAAAAAAAAATGCTGACTTGCTTCTAGAGCGTGGTCATGGTCCGTCGCGGCACACCTACCGTACTTCGCCACGACGTCCAGCTACAAGATCGTAGCGCTCCAAAACTCCTCCACCGAGACTGCAAAGAAAGCCGCTCGCATCCATAATCTCGGAGAAGACGTCGCAGCCTACGGCGACATCCAATCTACCGTCTCGGACCCGAACATCGACCTCGTCGCCGTCCGCCTCAAGGTCCCGGCACACCTGCCCATCATCGAAGCGGCCCTCAAAGCCGGCAAGGCAGTCTTCTCCGAGTGGCCGCTCGCGCGCAACGTCGCTGAGGCCGAGTACCTCGCGAACTTGGCGGCCGAGAAGGGCGTCAGGACGCTGGTCGGTCTGCAGGGCCGTCATGATCCTTCGGTGCTCAAGTCAAGGGACATGGTTGCCGGTGGCGAGCTGGGCGACATACTCCAGACCACGATGCTCTTCACGAGTCCTTGGTTTGGAGCCAGCTTTCCGGCGGACGCTGTTTTCGCAACTGATATTGAGAATGGGGCCAACCTGATGTCGATTTCTGTTGGACACGCGCTGGATGCCCTCTGTTTCGTGCTCGGAGAGCTTAGGGGAGTGCAAGGAACTCTCGCGAATAACCGGCCTGTGGTTCCCCTCGTCGACAGCGAAGGGAAACAGCAGGGGACAATCACGAAGACGTCCCACGATCACTGCACCGTCACGGGAAGACTTGCGGGCGGCGGCGTAGCGACTGCCGTGTGCCAAGGCGGCATGAGCGCCATTGACAAGAATTTCTTCTGGGAAATCACGGGGACCAAGGGGACGCTTGTGCTGGAGGGGCCCATGGGCAATATTCAGGGGTTTCAGCCCACGGTCAGCTTTGCCAAGGCGGAGGCGGGAGCGAAGCTGGAGAAGATTGAGGTCGAGGAGGCCAAGGACTTTTCGTTCAACACGGGCAGGGCGTGGGACGCGTTTGCTGGGGAGGGTGAGGGTGCTGTGCCTGATTTCCAGGATGCTTTGTTGAGGCACCGGATGCTTGAGGCGATTTACAGGAGCAGTGAGAAGGGTACTCGGGAGGAGTACATGCAAGATGTCAAGAATGGATATCGAATCAATTGAACGAACGATGGTGCTTCTACAACTTCGAATTATAAACCAAGAACGAGATTCGTACCCTGAAACATTTCTCTCTCCTCACTTCCCCATTCCGAATCTTCACACTCACATGTTTCCCTCCCCCAAGATCCTGCACACGCTCGTCCAAGCCATTCAAAACAGGCTTGCCCCGTTCTGAAGTAAGAAAGTCCTTAGCAGTCACGAGGTAGTTGTTCGATATCTCTTTAAGACTCTCGCCACTCCCGTTCTTTGGCTCAATGTTAGTCCACACTCTGTTGTTGTGGACTCCCAGCATGACCACAAATTGATCCTCGCCAAGTGGATGCTGCAGGAGCATGGCTCCACAGTGACCTGTTTCTTCCAGCTTCAGTTCCCAGGCCCTGGGTCCGAATTTCCATCGACCTTTCCCAGTGGCTTTCAGATCGATGACAAGAGGGCTGCCTGGCGTCATGGGTGGCTCCATGAAAAAGGTGTATTGCGCCCCAGCGTCCATCCACTCAGTAAGATTGAAGTTGCGTGGTCCAGTGGGTGCAATATACACCTCCCTGTATTCCAATTCATCGAAGATCGCAGCTTCAACATCGGTAGCTCCAACTTCGCCATCATCCGGACCACGACGTCCAACCCGTCCGTAGCGACGCTCTGCAGCATCCCCAATCTGCTCGAGGGGTATGGCGACGTGCTTTCCTTTGCGCGTGCAATCGAGCACGCCCCATATCATATTAGGATCCTTATCGTTGATGCGCATTTGAATGCGGAGACCGTTATTAGTGAGCGCGAATTCTCGAGAGGTGGTATTGGGCTCGACGTCCGCACAAGACGCAAACTCATCTGGGCTCTTTGCAAAAGCGTCCCTTAGTTTGCCAGGTTCTTCAAGTTTGGCTGCCCAAGAGAAAATAGAATGGTCCGTAGATCGTTTAGTAATTCCCTGCTGGGGTCTGACAAAGGCTTTGTCACCTCCTTCGGTGTAATCCAACGCCATTGTGATACGGAGCAAACCAAGTAGACTGTACGCGCGGTCTTCAGGGCGACTTGTTTCCCTGCCCGTGGCCCACGAGATTATCTGTGCTACACTGTAGTCTGTGTTGGTGTTTATGAGTAGAACTTCGGATGGAATCTTCGTTGTCTCCTTGATGATGTCTCGCCGAAGAGCTCTCGAGCCGATGTCAATCCAATTTCGGTCGAAGAAAATGAGATTCCGGGGAGCTAGGAGCTCCTGTAGCGTCCATCCTCTCTTGAACCAATTGCTCTTCCCAATATCCCCAACCTGAGTGACATCTGCCAAATATGCGTAGCAAACTTCGGCCTTGCGATACCAGCTGTACATTGAATTGATGGACTTTCCCTCCTCTTGAGAGTCCTCGTGGTTGATGCAGCAAGTGTCGATCCACGCCCACTCGAATCCGGCGTCAAAGGCCTTGTTACAGAACTCTGTGATCTTCTTGTAGCTAACAGGACCCTTCGGTGATTCGGAGTTGGGATCGAGATGCTGGAAGGTTACCTCCCCTACACTTTTCGGACTCCATCGATGGGACAATATAGCATAAGGTGGAGTTTCATCCTGAGGGAAAACCATCATGAGTCGGGTCTTAGGGTCCTTGACAGGCTCCGTGCTGACGAGTCGCATCATGATGGCTTAGGGGGTGGTGGTTGATATTCGAAGGAAAGCGAAGGCCGACGAGAATCCAACAAAGGCTTTAGTGAGCAAACGGTAGTTAGTGTTGTTGATAGGGCTTGAGAAATATTAATTGCATATAACTAGGAATAGGCTTTAAATTACCTATACTATAGATACGTATAGGTACCTACCTAAATAGGTTAAGTTATAAGTATACTTAGAATATAAGTAGATAGGTTTACTAAGTATATAAGTAAAAATAAAACTAAGTATAAGTTAAAACTTTATTTATACTTATAAGTTATACGTAGTAAAGTCTAATAGTAAAGTACTATAGTTATTATAATAAAGTTTATAAATTTATAAAAGCTTCTTATTATCGTTAAATTAAAAAAGTAATTAGATAATAAAAAAGTAATTAAGTAGTTAAAAAACTATAACTAAAGGAAATAAATTATAGTAATTGTTACGGTCAGCTATCCGACAGTAGGGTCTGCTAACAGAAGCTGGGGATTGACACGTAGTAACAGTACACTGAGGTCGTGGTCTGGGTCGTAGGTCGTAGGCTTGTAGTAGATCAGGTCTTCAGAGGCTAAGGTGATC